>NC_043973.1:50597110-50663239 GCF_902148855.1 Sphaeramia orbicularis | reverse complement strand
ATCTATCTATCTATCGTTCTATCTATCGTTTCTATCTATCTATCGTTCTATCTAGTTCTATCTACGTTATATCTATCTATCTATCTATCTATCTATCTATCTATCTATCTATCTATCGATCTATCTATCTATCTATCTATCTATCTCATCTATCGTTATCTATCGTTCTATCTATCGTTCTATCTATCTTCTATATCTATCTATCTATCTATCTATCTATCTACTATCTATCTATCTCTATCTATCTAGTTCTATCTATCGTTCTATCGTTCTATCTATCTATCGTTCTATCTATCTATCGTTCTATCTATCGTTCTATCTAGTTCTATCTATCTATCATTATCTATCTTATCTATCTATCTATCGTTCTATCTATCTATCTATTCTATCTATCTATCTATCTATCTATCGATCATCTATCTATTATCTATCTATCTATCTCTCTATCTATCTATCTATCGTTCTATCGTTCTATCGTTCTATCTATCTATCTATCGTTCTATCTATCGTTCTATCTATCGTTCTATCGTTCGTTTTATCTATCTATCTATCTATCTATCTATACTATATATCTATCTATCTATCTATCTATCTATCTATCTATCTACTATCTATCTATCTATATATCTATCTATCTATCGTTCTATCGTTCTATCTATCTGTCGGTCTGTCGGTCTGTCTGTCTGTCTGTCGTCATCTATCTATCTATCGTTCTATCTATCCATCTATCGTTCTATCTATCGTTCTATCGTTTTTATCTATCTATCTATCTATATCTATCTATCTATCTATCTATCTATCTATCTATCTTCTATCTATCTATCTATCTTCTATCTATCTATCTCTATATATATATATATATCTATCTATCTACGTTCTATCGTCTATCTGTCTGTCTGTCTGTCTGTATGTTATCTATCTATCTATCTATCTATCTATCGTTCTATCTATCCATCTATCGTTCTACTATCGTTCTATCTATCTATCGTTCTATCTATTGTTCTGTCTATCGCATGTATAACTACACACCAAACATACACCGACATAAAATGAATCATTTTCACATCTGGCACATTCCTCCCAGTTAACAGACACAAATTTATACAGTGTGAATGACTAAGTCCACATTATCTCAGGCATATAGCATAAAGAATCCAATATATACCTGACAGATTGCCTGCTGGTGTCCACTTTCATGTCAGACTTTTCTGAAGCAGCTTATCAGAACCTTCATAATCATATGGAACCGTTCACACACAGACCAGGGTTTGGGAGTGCAGAGCTTGGCTGGTTGGGCGCAGAAGGGACTGAAGCAGGATGGTTTCTGAGCATGAGAACTGCACACAGGAGTGATGCATGTCATAAAACACTTGACACCCTTGTTTCTTCCCAGTGGTAGTACTAACAGAGCAGCGCCACTGTCCACATGTGCACAGCAGAGGCCTAGTTCCTCTGCAGTTTGATATCTCTCTATCTGCCACTCTCCAATCTTGTGATAGAGCTTTTAGATCACCATTGAGACATAACAGTGCTCAGAAGGCGATAATGATGTTCGCCAGCTCCTTTTTCTTGGTCCGTTATGCTGCTTTACTCAGGCCTTTCTTTTGGTTCCCCTGGAGACTTGTTCCTCTTTAACTGCTATCTCTAACTCTTTCCATCTACAAACAGCGCTGAAGACTGGCAGTTAAACACTCACACAGGCCAAAAAAAAAAAGAATATTTACTTGTAAAAAGACACGAAGAAGTCATTATTTGACCAAAAAACTGTCTATATTAAGAGTGACTGACTGTGTTTGAAGTTAAGGCAGCGATCAGTTATTGCACAACTGCTGCAGCAGTTTTACAGCCATTTAAAGGGATATTATGTGATATTTTCCCTAAAACGCTTTAGAGATACGATAATAATGCAGCTTAGTCTTTCAACACTGTTCGTACATTTTCAGGAGGTTAGACTGGCAGCCATCTTTGATTTGCATGTTTACACACAGAAACCAGCAAATCTCTCCATAAAACTTCTTTTAGGCATACACTGTAAAAAAAAAAAAAAAAGTGGTTTCCAGAACAATACTGTAAAAAACGTAACATGTAGATTTAACATTTTTAATATATGAATTCAACATAGGATTTTGGTGATATTTAGATGTTTGATGTTACATTTACTTTTAGTACTTTTAAATTAAAAAAATTTTTTTTTTTAAAGTACTAGCGGCATTGTACCCATGGTGCCATTGTACAATAACATGATACAAATCTCCCAGCATACCTCACAGCATTTGAATTCGGACATAAAATTGTGCCTAGTAGATAGTCAGGTACTGTTTTATTCATTTGGTGAGTTTGGCAGTGATCGGGCCTTTGAAGGCTGAGGAAAACCCGTACAAACACCCTCTGTGCTGTGACATTGATCGAACGGACGTTGGACGGACATAGAACGTGCATTATACAGTAGGATGAGAATAGATGAGAATTGTTTTTTTTCAAATATCAATTTCCATGTATGACTTTCAATTTTGTATTATTGATACATCAGGTCTCAATGCTCAAATATTAGTTTTGAACAAACAAAAATACTATAACACAAATATGTCGAACAAATTGGTAATTCCTTTTCAAAGTTGCCAAAGTTCTGCCCTTCCTCATTAATGACAGTCTAGCAGTGTCACTGGACAGGCCTCTGGTGAATGAAGTCCTCCCCCTGATGGATTATCTATGTATTGGGTATCTAATTGTATACATCAGGTTTTTTAACAAAAAAATATCACACTGATCATGTAGAGGCTTCAAAACTCATGTGTCGAATATGATACGTTTGGCGTTATAGGGTTAAATAGGGCGGTCTCCAAGACTTTGCACCTGTTGTCATTTGCACAGGCGAGCTTAGTTGATCACCTGTGACACACAAAACAACAGCATGTGCATTTTTTTTTTAGCAAATTTGCGCCTGTCTTTGTTAGTCAGGCCCTTCATCTGATGACTTAGCAGGACCTGGAAAAACTAGTCCATACATTCATCTTCAGTCAGCTTGATTATTGCAACAGTGTCTTTACAGGTCGACCTAAAAATTCCATTAGACAACTGCAGCTCATCCAGAACTCTGCTGCTAGAGTCCTCACCAAGAGCAGAAAAGTGGACCACATCAGTCCAACTCTGAGCTCCTTCCACTGGACCACATCAGTCCAACTCAGTCCAAATCAGTGACCTCCTGACCCAGTATGACCCACCAGACCCCTCAGGTCATCTGGATCGGTCTCCTGACCCAGTATGAACCCACCAGACCCCTCAGGTCATCTGGATCCGGTCCTCCTGACCCAGGATGAACCACCAGACCCTCAGGTCATCTGGATCCGGTCTGTTGTCAGTTCCAGAGTCAGACCCAGACCTGCAGAAGCTGCGTTCAGCTTCTATGCTCCACATGTGTGGAACAAACTCCAGAAAACCTCAGATCAGCTGAAACAGTGTTTATTTAACTCCAGGTTACAGACCCACCTGTTCCCAGCTGCATTAGAATAGAGTTTATATTCTTTTAAGCTTAAAGTTTTTATCTGTTTATCTCTTTTATCTATTTATCTGATTTTGTTTTGTTTGTTTGTTTCTCTCATGCCTATACTTTTTATGCTTCTGCTGTAATGCTTTTAATGTTTATGTAAAGCACTTTGAATTGTCTTGTACATGAAATGTGCTACAGAAATAAACCTGCCTTGTCTTCATCTGTTAAATGTCATCACTGTATGTGTCAACCCATCGAGGTGGTAATGTTTAGGTCACAAGTTATTCACTATACTTCCCATTTTTTTAAGTAAATCGACTAAAATGTGCTCACAGCTCTTCTTTGTGTCTTTGTTCATATTAAATCAGTCTCAGTGAATCCAAAGGAACTTTGTGTTGGTAAATGACAGTTGTTCAAATGGACAGGATTTCAGTTCTGTTCAACATGTTGATGCTCATATGAACTATGTTTTCAGCTCAAAAATGAACCATTTCAGCACAATTAATGCTATATTTTCATGTCACAAATGGACAAGTTCTATTTGAACTGAATTCACCTGAAAACAAATCTTCTCTTCTTTTAGATTCCCAGTTTTTCTTCCCAGATTCTCTCCTCCATATCACATGTTTTATTTGTACAGGTTCAATCTGGAGTATGGTGCTGATCCATCCTGCTTCTGTTCCACCAATACATACATGAAGAATGGCACACAGCACTGTTTACATCAACACTTTTACAATAAGAAGCTTTTATTACTCCTCTTTAGCTGATGCTAAACTATCCAATAAATAATAGTGCTCCTAGTTTTTACACAGGGATCATTAGTGTAAACGCTGACATGGCTGCAGAGCATCAGTATGATGGGATCCACAACAACCATGTCACATCCGTCCACCAGCAAAAGTTTTCACATACATGTGCTATTCCAAATCCAATATTTATGAAAATAGAGCTTCCACTGTCAAATAATTTCAGTAGTCTGTGCACAAATGGATTAGCATTATTTACACACACTTCTATGCATTATGACAACTTTTTTTTTTTTTTTGACAAAAACAGCCACTCATTTGACCACCTAAGTAAATTTTAGCCGATATGTAAAACCTACAGAATAGCATTTATTTATGAAAAGAAATAAAAACTTCAAGTCTTTGGTTTCATTTATTTGTTAGTTTCTTGTCCATGTCCTACTTCCTTTCAGAATATAACAGTATGTTCAGTTTACTGCAGTGTTAGTAAGACACAGCTGCTGTTATGCTAAATATTCTGGCGCTTGTTCAACATTCTTCAAAGAGCAGAGCAGCACACTCAAATAATGCACCACTGATAGAACAGGGTTTGGTACAGTTCACCAAGTTCAATATGAGATTTTAAGGACCTTTTTAGTACCTCGTAGAATGAGATTTAACACCCATTACACAAGTTTGATGGAAAACCATTAGGGGTGAAACAACCTCAAACTATTTACTATTGCCAGTGCACTGTATATAGATGTAATAATTAATCGTAATGGTATTCATAAATTAATGCAAGCTGGACCTGGACCTGTGGTGTAAAATGAATAGAATAACCAATAAAAGATTAATCTGGATATCAACTCTTATCCCCACTGCAGCTACAGACTATAACCCCATAAAAAAAGATGAAACCACCGCTGTTGAGACAATCCCACTTGGAGTTGCAAAGTGTGCAATATCCATTTAAAACATTCATACATAGAACCTGAGCAGACTGGATGGAATTTACAATAATGAATTGAATGTCAAATGTTTTTCCTTTTTTTTTTTCATTACCTTGGCCAATTTGTAATCCAGGTAATTTGTAGCACAGTAAAAGGTAGAGTAGAGTGTGCAGTGTCTCTAATCCACCATCACACTGCAGTCTTGCACAAAACAGTTCCACCTCTGATTCTCTACAGTTATTGGTTCTGTCTGTAGTTTCATGAGAAGTAATGATCAGTGAGAAACCATGATTACACACAAGATCTGCTGTGTTTTGTGCAACAAACGTCAGATTTTTCTGTGAGAATTACATAAGATCTTGTGTTTCTAATTAGTTATTTTATTTGGAGATCAATTATTCCTGTTTCAATCTTGATTTTTGTCGAATAATCAGAAAAATGTATGATTTGGATAGAAATAGATAGATAGAAATGTATGATTTGGAATGAGCGTTTCTCAATCAATCCACCAGAGGGCGCCGCTCTTGATTACAATACTGGCCAAATACCACGAAGAAGAGTAAAGTTTTTTGAGAAGAAGAAGAAAGTCAAAAATAATAAACATGGTGATGACAGAGGAGGTTTTGGATACTAATGTTGGTATTCAGAAGGGTACTTGTCATAAATACGACGGTAGTTTTTCGCTAACTCACACAGTCGCACGTCCATCTGGAGCCGGGCTCCGCATCCGGCTCCAACCAAAGACAGTAGAATTCTGTAAATCAGTCGTCTTGCAAAGCTCTAACATAAACACGAGTTGTCCGGAAATGTCAAATGACAAATGAGCCGTACCACAGAACATGCTCGTGCCGAACCTAGAGGGGCGTACCATACATAGTGTATGGTACGACGTGTGCCGTTGCACCCCTATTCAACACTAGATTAGATTAGATTAGATTAGATAAAATTATATTATATTAGATTAGATAACATTAGATTAGATTAGATTAGATTAGATTAGATTAGAAATAAAATAAAATTAGATTAAATTTGATAAAATTGATTAGATTAGATAAAATTATAATATTAGATTAGATAAACTCATTTGGACCGCTTGTATCCGGGATCTGGTCCTTTCGGTCATGACCCAAAGCTCATGACCATAGGTGAGGGTAGGAACGTAGATTGACCGGTAAATTGAGAGCTTCGCCTCTCGGCTCAGCTCCTTCTTTACCACAACCGACCGGTACAGCGACTGCATCACTGCAGACGCTGCACCGATCCGTCTGTCAATCTCACGCTCCATCCTTCCTCCGTCGGGTGGCTGGGCGCACCCTTAGGGATAGGGTGAGGAGCTCAGTCACCAGGGAGGAGCTCGGAGTAGAGCCGCTGCTCCTCCGCGTCGAGAGGGCCAGCTGAGGTGGCTCGGGCATCTGTTTCGGATGCCTCCTGGACGCCTCCCTGGGGAGGTGTTCCGGGCATGTCCCACCGGGAGGAGACCTCGGGGAAGACCCAGGACACGTTGGAGAGACTATGTCTCTGGGCTGGCCTGGGAACGCCTCGGGATCCCCCCGGAAGAGCTGGAAGATGTGTCTGGGGAGAGGGAAGTCTGGGCATCCCTGCTTAGACTGTTACCCCCGCGACCCGGCCCCGGATAAGCGGAAGAGAATGGATGGATGGATGGATAGATTAGATAAAATTAGATTAGATTAGATTAGATAAAATTAGATTAGATAAAATAAAATAAAATAAAATTAGATTAGATTAGATAAAATTAGATTAGATTAAATTTGATAAAATTGATTAGATTAGATAAAATAGAATACAATTAGATTAGATAAAATTAGATTAGATAAAATTAGATTAGATCAGATAAAATTAGATTAGATTAGATAAAATTAGATTAGATAAAATTAGATCAAATTAGATTAGATTAGATAAAATTAGATAAAATTAGATTCGATTCGATTCGATAAAATTAGATTAGATTAGATACAATTAGATTAGATTAGATAAAATTAGATTAGATCAGATTAGATTTAGATGGAACTTTTTTGATCCTTCAGGCAGATCCCTCAGGACATTGAGGTTCCAAAAGCAGCACAACACTGAATATACACATAAAAAGAAGCAATACAATAACTACAAAAAACAGTAGTGAAAAAAATTGCCATTGCACACATTGGAAAGTACTAAGAAACAAGTGGAAAAGTAGTAATACTACTATTACTATACTACTACTACTAAATAAGTAGCTTATTATGTTATAATATTATAACATAATATTTTAATAGGCAATATATATATATGTGTGTGTGTATAAAAAAAATCAATATATACTAATAATTACAGAATAAAAGTTATAATAAAGTGACTGTGGTCATAATAATGATACAGAAGTAATATAAGTATGTGGGTAATAATAATAATGATTGACAGGATACTGTACATGCTTTCTTCATAGTTTCTACAAGACCTTTCCAGTCCATCTCAGCTGCAAAGGTCAGTTACTGAACAATCTGGGAAACTAAAAAGAAACCACCCCACTGAGATGCTCCTGCAGTGAAATATCCCAATGCCAAAGGAACATTTAATGACACGGATTAGCTGGATACGCTGCACAGTTTTTCTTCTCACCATGTAAAAACAACAAAGAGAAGAAGGTGTGAGGATGTCCATTAGTGGCAGGATTTTACAGAGAGGCTTGAGGCAGGGATTGGCAGACAAACCAGGTGTTTCTCACCCACACAAACACAACACCACAAAAAAAAAACAAAAAAAACAACAACACCGGTAGGTGGTCTGGACAGTAGCATTTGGAAATGACAGCCTCTTTACTGCCTCCCACGGACCAGCGCTTCACCCCCACCTCATTAAAAGGAAGCACGAAAATAAGTGAAACCTTCACCATTATACAAACTATACTGCTTCCCCACATTCACCCAGCAAATGATCAATAAAATCATCCTCTCCGCTCTAACAAATATGCTCCTCTTTCTCTCACTAATCATCTAAATACTACCTCCTGGAACTTCTAAATGGTGTTGGGCTCCCCAGGGTCTAATATCTGGAACACCTGAAGAGGAAACACAGCAGGAGAGGTATTATGATAAATAGCACATAAACAAAATGAAATTACCAACTGTAGATCAGCCAAACAATGCATGTTTTCCCTTAAGAACCCTTCAAAAGAGAAAGATTTGACAGAACAACCAGACCTGAGTGTTTAGGACATTGGTGGGAGAAGTTGCAGCAGTGTGAAGCGGTCTGTCTCTATTTAGACGGATGGCATTCCCTGGGACTCAGCTTGTCACCACTCCGGTGGGTGGTTTTAAAACACACTGTCATGTGGTGTGTGTTTTGGCTGCGGCTCACCTGTCACTAAGAGGTACCGTGTAATTATCAGCCATTTCCCAGATGAAATCCTCTCTCGATGGAGTTTTCTCTGACTCCAAAACAATGAAAATGCCCTGCAAAAACCTGCATGTTTTCACAATGCTCATTAAGATGCAACAGCTATTATCTCCAGCTACAGTAGCCACACAATGGAAATAAAGAAGGGAGTTGCTATGGAAATTACACTACATGTTGTCAAGTTGCAACATGATGCACTGCAATTAACCCTGAAGCCCAGTTCACTTCAGTTCACTTCAGTTTCATTCAGTTTTCCATCCACTTTCCAAACCACTTAATCCTCGTGAGTGTTGTGGGGGTGCTGGAGGCTATCCCAGGTACTAATAGACAAAGGTGGGGTACGGGGTAAGTTAGTTTCTGAGCATATGGAATATCTGACCTATGGAAAATCTATGACAATATGACAGTCTTACTGTGTGTGTGGTTTGGACTGTGTGATTCACTCAACCCTGTTCCGTTGGTCAACTGTGTGTCTGCAGTGGGTGGTGGTTAACACTATCGCCTCCCAGCAAGAAGGCCCTGGGTTTGACGGCGGTGTTTAGGGTGGAGTTTGCATTTTTTACCCCGTATCTGCAGGGGTTTTTCAACTTCCTGTAACCATTCAGGGACATGCACTTTTAATAGGTTTTAATTGGTCAGTGTCAGTGGTGATTTCTCTCAGACTGCAGTGGAAGCCCGGCTTCCCCTAAAACTACGAAAATTAAATGCTTAAATATGTTCGGTTATGTTGACATTTTATTGACTACAAATGTGTTAGAACACGTTCATCTCACAGACGAGTTTGTTCAGAATCAGTTTTATCACAAACCAACAGACTGGCTGTTGTTCACTTCTCCTCCGTTCCCGTGTCTGTGTTTTCTCCTCCATCTCTGCTCAGTGCATTTGTCCACAGACTGTGTCCGTCTGTGGGCTTCAATGGGACTGAGTGGAATAGGTTTTTTCATTGCCTCAAAACTGGACGGTAATTGGATAAATGCCACGATGTTGTCCCGCCCCCGGACGCCAGGCGTCTCTGGAGGTGAATGGAGCTGTGGGCGGAGCTCAGCCGGGCCGGACGCCAGAATCCCATGTGCTGATTGGAGGATCGGTCGAAAGGCTGAATCCCGTTTGATTGACAGCTGTTTTCAGATCTGCTCCTTCACTGACACAGTTCAGTTTAACACCGTCACACATTCTGCTGGAAATCAGAGAAACTACTACGAAATTACTGTTCATTTCTTGCACTGTAAATAAAACACACTCATTGGACTTCCTTGTTTCAATTTAACATAATTTCAGCGTTTTCTTGTTTCGTTTCATAACTTTAATCATTTCTTGTTCAGTTTACTATCATTTTGTAGATAGTTAAATCAATCAAACTGTCGGCTAGGTCGCAGTGAAAGGAGCATCTGTAGTTTAAAAGGCTGAAGTCTGACACCACAATGCACTGGGCAGGCAATCTGAGCAGAGAGGACACTGGTCCAGTCCTGGAAAAGACGCCTACTGTGTACGATAAGGTTACTGAGCATTTTCTTAAAAAAGGGAACGGAGGGACAAAATGTATGTTTAAATAAAGCTGACTTTTTTTTTTTTTTTTTTTTTTTTGATGTAAGCCTACAATGAGCTTCCCTGTCTGAAGACGAGCAAGCCGCCACTGGTCAGTGTATAGGTGTGAATGTGAGAGTCTGCTAACATGTCAGCCCCATGGTAAACAGGTGTCACAGCAGGGGTGTAGCCTTAACCCTTCCAAGAACACTCATAGAAACACTCTGAAATTCAAACGTTCAACCAGAGTGTGTTATTGGAGGACCTGACAAAAATGTATAACTTTTGTGAAATTTTTCAAAGTTTTTTTTATACTATACCAGTGGTCCCCAACCTTTTTGTACTACGGACTGGTTTCATGCATGAAAATTTTCCGCGGACCGGGTAGAGGTGCAGGGGTCAAAAAACCTTTGTCAGTTCAGAGCATGTGATCTGAAACACTTCCACTGTAGATCAGGCAATTCCAATGACTGCAGTAGAATATCAACTCACTCTAATGCAGAACCAGTCTGAACCTGGACTGGTTTAACTGGAACTAGACGGTCCCATCTGGGGCTGATGATCCAGTCTACTTCTTGGTAATTCATCATCGCAGAAAACCCAGACACACAAAGATATGAGGTTGGAAACGACAGAAGGACTTTCAGGGCTTTTAGGGCGATATCCGCATATTCTGCTTTGACTTTAATCCAGAATGCACACAGGTTTGAAGGTGTCTCAGACATGGATAGATGTACCGGAGCAGTTTGGAGGCGCTTGTGTGTCACCTGTTGGATGAACCTGGTACTTCGGCAGAATCCTCATACTTCCTTCTAATGCAGCTTGTGTTCGCAGGCAGTCCGGACCCTTCTGCAGCCTCATCGTTCCTCATTTCTTCCCGAAAAACTTCTCCAGTGAATTTTGTTTTTGGCTCATTTCTTTAGCTTGTGTTTCTACTGATTCATGAAATGAGCACCAGAGTCAAGAGCGGTTTGATGAGGTGAGGGCGGAAACGGTTGCTTTTCAAAATTACAAGTCTCCACAAGACTAATGGAAAAAAAAATGCTTTAATATTAACCACAATTTTTTTTTTCCTTTGCGGCCCGGTACAAAAATGATCCACAGACTGGTACTGGTCCAGGGACACAGGACCAGGGTTGGGGACCACTGATGTAGAAAATCAAGGTCAGTGAAGTTACCCATAATTTGGTTCCTTACCTGGAAGTACAGTGGCCACCAAGGGCCAAATACATTGCAACGGCCCAATGCGCCTCAGTTAGAGAAAACAGCTGCAAGAACAGAAACGATGCAAATTCACAAACTCAAACACAAGTCTAAATGAGGTACAAAAAGAGGAACGTGTGCAAATGAAAAAATGTGCTGCAAGAAACAAAAACACATGCATAATCATCAAATGCTCTGCAAATAAAGAATGATGCAAACCAAGAAAACATCTGCAAATGAAAACCACTGTATAACCAGTCAGTACAATGGAAGTGCTCCAGACCGGTAGGGGGCGCTGTCAGCAGAACAGCTCAGTGCAGAGGACACACAGGATGGAGAGAGAGACGGAGAGCAGCTGACTGACAGTTTTTCAAACTACAGCGGGAATGTGACTTTTATTTGATCCTATTTGACACTAGTCTGTCGTCTATAACGCTGGCTGGCTGCAGGTTTGGAACACTTCCGTTGGAGTGAGTTTTCATTTGCAGATGTTTTCTTGGGTTTGAATCGTTTCTTTAACTGCCGAGCATTTGATGATTATGCATGTGTTTTTGTTCTTGCAGCGCATTTTTTTCATTTGCACCACGTTCCTCTTTTTGTACCTCGTTTAGACTTGTGTTTGAGTTTGTGAATTTGCATCATTTCTGTACTTGCAGCTGTTTGATCTGGAAAACATGACTGTAAATGGTCTTATATACACTATAATAAAGGCACTGTGTTAAATTTGACCATTCTAGTGTTTTTGTCTAATCTAGACATGTGGGTTTTCATGAATCTCAGTCTCATTCAAGGTTTGTGCATAACCTGGTCGTGTCCACACGTGTTACACGCAGAATCTGCCCATTTAAACACAAATAAATCGCGAGTGATTTTGCAACAGCGGTCCTTTTTGTGAAACACTCTGCCTTGCATAATTAGTTCAATCCCAAAATATACCTGTGAGAGAATACAAAGATATTCGAAAAAACAGTAGTGCGTAATTTTTCATGTCCTTTTTTACATGTTACATGCAGATTTTTTGTATGTGCATGTCAAATAAAAATGTTATATCTGAAAATAGTTTCTTTTATCTCAGTAAATATTATTTTTAAAACAGACCTAAAGTGCTTCCAAACCTGCTTTATAACATTAGTCTACATCTTGTTTGAATTTTAGCCCCATGTCCTGCTTTTAGGGACCACTTTCACAGAAGCACCCATTTCTATGTGCAATTCTAACACATACCAATACCAGACTGCCCATCTGTCCTACCTGCCACTTTCCCTCACATGTTTTATTAATCTACTTTTCACAGAGTGGCTCTCCAGTTGGTCCATTTGCATTTGGAGCCTCCCCCCTGAGGATCTGTTTTAAAATTCTCAAATGACAGTGTGTCAAACACAGAAAACCAAGACGGGCCTTTGAAAGTATATTCTGCTGGACTTTCTGCTGTACATGTAATGTCCACCAGTTGCTGAAGTGGAAATGATGGACAGAGAGGAGGATGGAGGTGAGAGTGCATGATCCAGGAGACGACAGACCGAAGCTGTGCCATGATTACAACATAATAACAGAGACTGTGACCAAATGATATGTACAGGGTAGGGGAGGCAAAATGTACACTGAACATTTAGTTGTTTTTTCTCAGCAGGCACTACGCCAATTGTTTGAAACCAAACATATATTGATGTCATAATCATACCTAACACTATTATCCATACCTTTTCAGAAACTTTTGCCCATATGAGTAATCAGGAAAGCAAACGTCAAAGAGTGTGTGATTTGCTGAATGCACTCGTCACACCAAAGGAGATTTCCAAAATAGTTGGAGTGTCCATAAAGACTGTTTATAATGGAAAGAAGAGAATGACTATGAGTAAAACTATTACCAGAAAGTCTGGAAGTGGAGGAAGCAACAAAAAACGTACCAAAGCTTTTATTAAAACTCTCAAATCCAAAATCCTAAAGGATCCAACCAAATCCATGAGAATAATGACAATTGAACTTGAGGTAGACAACAAGAGCGTTAGAAATGCAGTAAAATAGGATTTGAAGTTAAAATCTTACACAAGAACACCAAAACACTTGTTGACAACAGCAACAAATCCAACTTTAGCAATTTTTGGGAATCATGTTATGTCCGCCTTCTAGCCCAGATCTAAACCCTCTGGATTCTGCTGTTTGGGGCGTTTTAGAACATGCTACCAATAGAACATCACACAGCAATGTGGACTTTCTTAAAGATACTATTAAAGAAGAACGGGAGAAGTTCTCAACCGAATATTTGAGGAACACTTGTGCAAGTTTCAGGAAGCGTGTGAAGGCAGTTATTGAGAAAGAAGGAGGACACATAGAATAAAAACATTTTCTATTATGGACATTTTCTTGTGGCAAATAAATTCTCATGACTTTCAATAAACTAATTGGTCATACACTGTCTTTCAATCCCTGCCTCAAAATATTGTACATTTTGCTTCCCCACCCTGTAGAGCACTGCCTTTAAATGAGACTATTGTTTGTTTTAACCCTTTCATGCATGAATTATGAGAACCTTAGTGATTTTATTCCTCTTCAGGCTTGAAAAAAACAATGCAATTGAAATTTTTTGATGAACCTATTTTTCATGGAATCAAAAAAATGTATCACTCAGCTGGACGTTTTTTAACTCCATGAAGATGTAAATAATTAGTGTAAAAAACAGTTTGTCATCTTTTCATGCTCATCAGATATGACCCATTTGGATGTTTAGAGGCTCCGTAGTTACCGTGGAAACACCTCCATCTTCTACAACATTGATTCACCAGTAAAACCCATGAAGTTGGATGAATGACAGTAGATGGAGACAGTTAATGATAGATTTGCTGAAAAAGTCACCTTTTTTTTTTTTCTGTTTTCCCTGTTTCTGATTTAATAACCTTTGAATTCACTCTGAGTTTTAATAAACATCAACATGATCAACAGATTAAATATAATAAAATACCTACTTCACACTGAAAAAATGCTAAATACAGAGGATAATATAATAATAAATGGTGATAAATACTTAAAAAAGATTAAATAGAGAGAAAAAATCATTTGGTAACTGTCATCAAAGAAGCGCTGGGTCTTTATGGGTTAAATATTAATAACATTTTATTTCCTTGCCTTTATATTCACTCATGCAGATATTATGCAGGTACTGTTATAGAAGTTCAGCTTAAATTACATTGTAGAATAGCTGTCCACTGTAGTGACCACTATGCATGAAAGGGTTAATGAATATACAGTCCATGTGAGTGTCTTTTTTATCTAGAACACAGGTGTCAAACATGTGGCTTGGGGGCCAAATCCAGCCCGCCAAAGGGTCCAATCTGGCCCGTAGAATGAATTTGTGAAATGCAAAAATTACACTGAAGATATGAACAATCAATGGTGTAAAAATCATTTTAATTCAGGTTCCACATACAGACCAATTAGATCTCAGTTGGGTCAGACCAGTAAAATATTATCATAATAACCTTTAAATAATGACAGCTGCAGATTTTTTATCTTTGTTTTAGTGTAAAAAAGTAAAATTATACAAAAATGCTTACATTAAAAACTACCTTTTTACAAAAAATGTGAATAACCTGAACAAATATGAACAACCTGAAATGTCTTAAGAGAAATAAATGCAATTTTACCAATATTCTGCCTCTTAATAAATGTTTTGTGTACCTGTACTTGTAATGTAAGTTGTAATGCACATGTGTAAATGATAAACTGAGGAATATTGTTAAAATTGCACTTGTTTTTCTTAAGACATTTCAATTTGTTGATGTTATTCAGATTTTTAAGGAAACGTTGTAGATGTAAACATGATCATAATATAATTTTACTTTTTTCATTGTTATTATTTTACTGGTCTGGCCCACTGCAGATCAAACTGGGCTGAATGTGGAACTGAACTAAAATGAGTTTGACAGCCCTGATGTAGAAGATGCTGTGATCGTCCTTTTCACTTATAAGTTTTCTGTCGTATTCATACAGAATAGTTTCAGTTATTCAGTATTGAGTCCCTACAAACTAAACTGACTTTAACCCTGTAAAGCCTGAACCATTAAATCATTGACAGAAAATTTCAGTTCTTTGAAACTGGAGCCTTTATTGGTTCTTCTGAACAACCAAAAATATTATTTTCCATGTATGAGTTTTAATTTTGTATCATATTTGATACATCAGGTCTCAATGCTCAAATATTATTATTTATGAATAAACAAAAACATAATATAACATAATCATGTCTAACAAATTGGTAATTCCTTTTCAAAATGATCAAAGTTCTGCCTCCCTCCTCATTAATGACAGTCTTGTAGTGTCACTGGAAAGGCCTCTGGTGAATGAACTCCTCCCCCTGGTGGATTATCTGTGTACTGCATGTATCTAATTGTATACATCAGGTTTTTCAAGAAAAAAAAATATCACACTGATCATGTAGAGGGCCTCAAAACTCATGTATCAAATATGATACATTTGGCGTTAAAGGGTTAAGTATGTAAAGAATGAATGTGATTGTAATTAATATTTTCTTCCTTGGCAAGAAATGTCACTCTTGGAATATAAAAATAACTTTTTTTGGGGTAATTTTTCTTCATTAATCGTATAATTTTTGACACCTAACGCTATCATTCAGTTGACAGTCATGGTAGTGAAGCATAATGAATTGAACTGAATTTAATTGTATTTGTGGAACGTACTATAATAAAAGCTGGTTGATTTCTGATGACAGGCCAGTTTTTGGTCCCAGTTTAGCCATCATGAACTGAAACCATTTATACTACTTTATTGTCATTCAAAAATACACGCACATACACAGTTACCTATAAAGTTAGAATAACCGTTTTTGGACACATTCCTTTATTAACCCTATTTATATACATCAGTAATGACCTTTGACCTGGTTCTTTGATTGCATACTGAGTCCTAGTTATACTTTATCAAAAATAAATTACATTGTCATAATCATTTCAAGAAAAAAGGTAAAAATATTTAATTCCAACTTCATCAGTGTACATACATAAACTAGTGTATATTCAGAATGAAATTTCGGTGCATTGACACATTCAACAAAGAATCAGATTTCAAAAATAAAGTATCTAAAAACACATCTGCAAATTATAATATATATATATATATGTATATATATATATATGTGTATATATATATATATATATATATATATATATATATGAAAAACAGTACAGTGGGTTATGAAACAATAATATATTGTACTGTAATAAAGCAGTGAACCTGTGTACTTTCAGGTGATATTGCACTGCCTTTATATAGGTTATTTATTTAATGGAAAAAGTTCTGAAGGTGCACTGAGTGGGTGTGTGGAAAAAAGAGGAAGTCACTGTGGGTTCCAAAGGCTTTTGGTTTAGGTGATGAAACTGTTGGAACATCTGTCTGTCCTGGTCCAGATGCTGCAGAACCTCATCACATAGAGCAGGGGTGTCCAACAGGGGCCACATTCAGCCCAGTTTGATCTCCAGTGGGCCGAACCAGTAACATCTATATCATAATACTGGAAGGTGTCAGAGCGTCCCCATGTGTGTAATGTTTTTAACTGGCCACTTTAGTTCCTACAGCTGAGGAATACTCCCATGTCTGCATTAATATCTTTTTTTAAAAGGAGTGATATTTTGCTTTTTTAAATGGAATTCTACATTTTCAAACATTTCCCTGTGGTCTCCATAAACTGTAAATGCTCTGCTTGGGTCTGAATTCTTCATTAATTCAACTCCACAGGTCCATCTTCAACCCTATTTCTGAGGAATGACACAAAAAAGGTTGTTTTGAGCGCCGGCCCTTTAAATGCACATGAGCCCACCCCCCTCCAGGTTGTCGACTGTGCTTTTTGTCCTGTTCAGCCACTTGTGTTTGTTAATACAACCAACAACTGAACATTTTAGGTAATCTGCTCAAAGTTTGGACATATTTTCAGTTTTAACTACAACCGCTGCTGCTGACAAATAATCATGTCGTACTCGGAGAAAAGTTCGTTGGAAGTCTAGACCTTATATGTGCAAATGTTGTGACGTAACCAAGGTTATACTAGTTTTGGATTTTTCATTACAGTTTAGTTTTAGTTAGTTTTGACTTTTTTTTTTTTTTTCTCTAATTCAGTTCGTTTTAATTAGTTTTTAGAGCAGGTTTGCTAGTTTTTATTAGTTTTCATTTTCTTCTAAATTCTTAGTTTTAGTTTATTTTTAGTTTCTTCATCTCTTTTCTCTTCTTCTCTGTCGTCGTATTCAAATAAATCCCAGACAGGACTCTGCTGCTTTAGTCTCCATGTTTCCAGGTAGAGTGGGGACCAGAAGACGACTCTAAACGGTGCCCCTAGCTACAATTGCTAAAAGTGAAATAAATCCATTTCATATCAAGCCGACATTGACAAAGACGAAAACGAAGGTAATTTTATCCATCATTTTTATCTGTTTTAGTTAGTTTTGTAAACACACAATACAGTTTCAGTTAGTTATAGTTTTTTTCTTTTAATTATAGTTTTTATTTATTCCAGTTAAAGAAAATGTTTTTTCAATTCTAGTTTTCGTCATTTCGTTAGTTTTCGTTAACGATAATAACCTTGGACGTAACTAGTTATAGTCATAACAAATTTAAGGTACGGTAGGAAAACCTTAGAAAAACTGTTGGACCAAGCTACATTTTGAAACCACACAATTCAAAAATCCAAACCCCTTTCCTCAGACTTCCCCCAAAAGCTACGCCTCCAGAGTCAGTGACATATGACAGTTGAGTTTGATAGACATTATCACCATTCAATCATTTCGATGGGCCGGTTAAAATGATTGGATGGTGTTTTTTCAGTCCTGTCCATTCCACAGGTGACTAAATATATATTTTTTATGTGTTAGAGCATTTAATTAAGTGGTTGCAATTGGGGTGTGGAGGAAATTTTACGCAATATAATAAAAAATGCTCCAGGAAAGCATCTCCTACCCGACCTTTAAGAGGGAATTGAAACAGGTTGTAGAAATCCACTTGATTTTTACCGGAATGAATATAAAGATAGCTTTGCAGCCCCTGGAGGGTTCAAATTCAATCTTTATGAACTATTGGGATCCAAATACACAAATAAATTAATCAAAGACTAATAAAAGTGGGTTTAGCAAAATATGACCCCTTTAAAATTCCCTTTTTTAACCTCCTAAGACCCAGGAAATGTCAGCAAAGTACAAACTTTTTTTGTTTTTTATTAAATCAGTGCCTACATTGGAAACATCATGATGCAACAGTTTTTGAGACGCAGTTTTTAAATTTTTTTATGGAATGTCCTTTGTGGTGGACAGTTGTCTTTTCCTTTTTTTTTTTTTTTTCGTATAAAGTTGTCAAACTCCTGTCCACAAATATTGACAGAAAACCCATAGCTGGGTCTGAGGAGGTTAAAGTCAGGAGGGACTGATTTAATTCATGTTGCGTCATGTCTCTAGCAATGCACTTGGGTCGGTTTGTCCAAGCAGAGCTACGGTCGCACATGCACAAATGAACCGTTGATCCGGTACTGACAGGCAGCAGAACCAACCCATAAAGATGGAAGACACTAAACAGCGCATTGGTCCTCTGGATGGAAATATGAGGACAAAAATAACCCTAGACTGAACAATCGACTGACATAAAGTATTATGCACACTCTGCAGGAAGGAGTTTTCTTTTCATTGAGGCACTTCCTGCTTAAAATACTACATGAACGTGAAGCATACGTTAATCGGGGATTCAGCTGCTTACATAATACTGGAAGGTCTCAAGAGCATCACAGTGTGTATCTGTGCAGTTCTGACAAATTGAGACGTTGAGGAATAGTCCCATCTCCACATTAAATGCCTGTTTTCTTTAAAATTCCCTGTTTTAAAGTCAGGAGGGACTAATTTAATTCACGTTGCTAAGCAGTTGCCAGGGGCAGGGACAGGAAGCAGCCTCACACGTCCGGAGACCATGGGTGTGATCACTGTTGTTTCACATGATATAGAGACTATCTACAGAATATAATACACATACAACAACTGTAACTACAACAGTTAAAATGAAATATGAAAAATCATTTATTGAATAACATATCAAAATCTACTGCATTTTGGGTGGATTTATTCACAGGGATTAAAGCTAGTAAGAGTGTAACAGCCTATAAATAATGAGAACTCCAAATTTTTTTTCTTTGTTTTGCTGTAAAAAAAAATAACATTCATTCATTCATCTTCTGAAAAACTTCATCCTCACTAGGGGGTGGTGGAGCCTATCCCAGCTTCCTATGGGCGAAGGCAGGGTTCATCCTGGACGAGTCAAAAATAACATTAACTTATGAAAATGTTTACATTTAGAAGTTATCCAAACAAAAAAGATGTGAATAATTTGGAAAAACTGAAATCTCTGAAGAAAAATAAGTGCAATTTTAACAATAGAATGCCTCAACTTATCATTTATACATGTGCATTATAGATCAGATCTACAAAGGCCCTAAACATTTAGTAACAGGCAGAATATCATTAAAACTGCACTAAATTTTCTTTAGACATGTCAGGTTCATATTTGTTCATGATATTCACATGTTTTTGTTCAAGGATAGTTAATGTAAATATTTTCTCAATGTATTTTTTTTTTTATTTTTTTTGCAATAAAACAAGAAGCAAATTTGTCATTATTTATCTATGGATTAGATTTATATAGTGCTTTTCTATGAACGCATACTGAAAGCGCACAGTGGATCCATTATTCATTCACTCACACATTCCCCCTCTGGTGGTGGTAAACTACATCTGTATCCACAGCTGCCCTGGGGGGGGGGGGGGGGGGGCAGACTGACAGAAGCATGGCTGCTAATCTGCACCTACAGCCCCTCCCACCACCACCAAACATTCATACATATTCATACACCAGTGTGAGTGGCACTGGAGACGAGGAGGGTCAAGTGTCTTGCCCAAGGACACAACAGCACATGACTGGGACAGAGCGGGATTCGAACCCTTCAGTTATTGGACGACCCACCATGGCCGCCCCATTATTTGTGGGTTTTTATGCTGTTATTTTACATCAGAATCACACTTGGTCTGGATGTGGAACCTGAACTAAAATGAGTTCGACACCTTTGACTGTTAATACCTTCAGTGTACGTTTTGCACTTTGCAAATTCCTCCCATGGGCCAGATTGGAGTGTTTGGTGGGCCGCTTTTGGCCCACGGGCCGCATGTTTGACACCCCTGGCTAGGTCTGCACGATTAATCGATTTTAAATCAAAATCAGATTATTTAATAAGGATGATATTTAAAAAAGGGTAATTGTCAAATCAAATTTCATCTCTCTCGTGTCTGTGGGCTGCACGCCTCCGGGCTCCCGTAGGCTCCTCCTCCTAACTGTGAGAGCAGACTCCACAGTCTTTTCACTACGTGGTACCAGCTCAACTCAACTCAGCCTTTTTCCGTTTCCGTTGCGTAAAAGGACCTGGAATCTGGTAGGTGGAACTAGTTTTTTGGTATCTGCTCCGCCGAGGTTCCAAAACGGGGGAAGAGACACTAAAACATGACGTGTAATCACTGCAGACCACTGATTGGTCAGAGAGTTGTCTCTGCGTCATTGCATCATCAATGTGCGACCTGCCATTTTAAATAAACAGATGCAGAAGTTTACAGTAAATATAGCGGTAGGTTAATCCACATGATGGCAGCCCGCAAAACTACACCGTGGCCGGTTGAGGAGGTTCAGACATTTCTGTCCTTTGTGGCCGACGAGAAAATTCAGTGTGAGCTTGACGGGACAATACGCAACGAACAAGTTTATCAGCAACTCTCTGAGGAGACGACACAGAAGTTACGCGCAGCATCACTAAGATGTCCGGGTACTCTAAAGTCGGTAGTATCCTGTAATGGAAACGGTCTCTGGGAATAGTACCCAATACCCGAGTGCTTTTGGTCTCCACACACCAGTACAAAAATGGTGTTTGCTAAGGAGAGTAAGGAGTTTGTGGCTAAAAATAACAAGAACAAATCGGTTGTGTGGAATTGGTATGGCCTCGAAGTTTCTGATGAAGTCCAAACCATTCCTGGCTGCAAACTCAGCAGCACAACCAACTTATATCAGCACCTCAAACATCATACATGTCAGAGTGGGGGCAGTGCGCTGCATTAACAGGCTGCACACAAAAACAACAAGCCGACTTCTGTTGTCGTTTGTACTTTTACCCAAAAATTGAAAATTTTGAGGAAAAAAATCTGGATTTTATTTTTGTCCAGAATCATGCAGCCCTTCCCCTGACGTAGCGCATCAGAGAGACGAGTCCATGGACAGAATACAATCCAAGGATAGTTTATGCATCTGAATGAACTTAGGGTTCTGGTTATTTGGCAGCATGTCGACAATATGGACATGTGTGGTCCACGCGAATGATTTCCAATGAGGTTCACTGTTGAATAATACATTTGGATGCCACAGCGATGCTAACCCTTGACCATTTTATCCTATTATACATACTGTATATGTGAAATATTACCACAGTCATCAGCATTTGAATTCTTGACTTTTGACCAAAAACATGTCATTTTTGATGGGTGTCTTATCTCGTCTTTGTCTCTACCTTGTCCATCTAATTCCGATCAGTTCACCCTTGAATCTACTTAAACCTTCGTGTCAAATGTTGAAGAAATTCTGTCAAAAGATACAGTTAAATTTTGGATTATACTTACATGTAGTGAGATGGACGGACGGATGGACGGACGGACAGACGACCCCCCCCGAAAACATTTTTCCTCTAGCCGCATCTGTCGCTGGAACAAAAACAAACAAAGCTTTAAAAGAAGTCGAAGTGTGTACAGCTCCAACCATTCCTCAGTAATGAGATCAGTTACATCCCATTAGCATGTGTCAGTCGTGCCTCTCGTCGGGGCTTTGAAACTCGCTCTTATTGCACATTTCCCCGTCGGACGTCCTTGACGAGCTGGAGAGGTAGACAATCACTGGCACTAACTCACAAGAATAGCTCTGTAAACGGATGCTCTTCTGCCTTTGAAGACAGCCAAATTATTCCTTGAATCTAGTA
The DNA here is from genome assembly GCF_902148855.1 of Sphaeramia orbicularis. NCBI lineage: Eukaryota > Metazoa > Chordata > Actinopteri > Kurtiformes > Apogonidae > Sphaeramia > Sphaeramia orbicularis. The sequence goes on along the minus strand of NC_043973.1, from coordinate 50,640,907 downwards.
CAGGAATCATTGTTTTATCTTTTAAAGCTGTTTATTAGTTGGTTGGCTCTTTCCTTGCATGTCCTTGTTTTTAATGAGTTTTTGTTTGTTTTGATTTCTTCTTATGCAAAGACAAAAATCTCCCTCTGTTTGGTTATTTAACTGCAGACTCATTTATTCATCTATTTCTCTGTTAGAGGAATGAAGTACATTGTATATGTTAATTAACAACATTAAAGCTGCAGTGTTTGTTTAAAGCTGCAGGCAAAAGTTCCATCATAAATGTTCTAAATATTACAATTCAAGGGTCTGAGAGGCCACGAGAGGACATGAGTTTCTGTGTATTCACGCTGTAGAAAATCTACCTTAGGATGTAGACGATGGTAAATCATAGGCATATCTGGGATGTCTTATTGTTTACTTTATTGTGTATTCATTTGTGTTGCCTTCAAGGACTTATGTATGTATTTACTTTTCTGGTCTGTCAATATGGGTGTGTATGTATGTGTACGGGAGGATGACAAGTGAGGTTTATTACTGACAAAAGATCTAAGGGACTTGACTTTTCATATATTCTGCTGATAGAAGCTAAAGGACAGACTGTTGTGTGGAGAAGGAGTGGGATTAAATAAGTTCTACCTCCTCCCACTCCTGTTCGAATGTGCAAATGAAGTCATGTATATGTAGAAGTTTTTTTTTTTTTTTTTTTTTTTATGACTTCTTACTACCTGTTTTATTTCTAATTACCACCGCCAGGAGGTATTGTGATCACTTTGCTTTGTGTGTTTGTTTGTTTGTTAGCAACTTTATGAGAAAACTCTTCCACCCATCTTTCCCAAATCTTCCCCACAGATAGGCCTCGGCCCTGGGACCAACCCAGTACATTTTGGTCCCAGTAGGACAAAGTTCAAGGTCACAGCAAGGTCACAACATCTACAATTTTCCATCTGTCACCACTGAGCAATTTTCCAAAATTCATAAAAAATTCAAAATGACTCAGATTAGCTTGATCCACTTGTAGCTTAGAACAATATCTTGTATCTGGCACAAAATTGTCCATATCCACTGTGGAATGTGGACTCTGTGGACATTTACATTTAACACTGAAAATCCCATTTACCACACATTTAAAATTAGAACTCAACAAATATCGACTGGAATTTAATCTAATTTGACATACACACGACTGGGACCAAGCTTCAACTTTGTACAAAATATCGCTCCGCTCCATTTTTTCTTCCGTTACGCTGTTATTTTTTATGCACCATTTCCAAAAAATCATAAAAAATTCAATTCGTGAAATATCATTATGAAATTTGTTTTGCACATCCATAGTTTAAAAAGAAATAGTCGATCCACACATGCACAGCGTTTGGGTGCTTGGCGAAGGTTTGCGTTCTCTGAACACTTGTTTCTAAGTAAGATTACTTTGTCTTGTTGCATATTTGAAATAAACTAAACTAAATAAAAAAACTAAAAAAAAAAAAAACTAAAAAACTAAAAAATATATATATATATATATATATATATATATATATATATATATATATATATATATATATATAAGGCAGATGAGAGAGTTCAATCCATGACTGACAGCTGTAAACGACCAATCACTGATCACATTCTGTCAGACGTGACCTGTTCATGACTCTAACGCTCTGCACCAGTGATTCTCAACTGGTGGGTTGCGACCCAAAAGTGGGCTGCTGTTGGAAATAGCTGGATAATGTGGTTTAATGAATTGAACTCATAGAAACGAACACTGTGCTTTGCTAGCAGCACATTTTCTGACAGTCAGCAGAAGTTTATCAAAGTTAATGCGTTGGAGCTGCAGCTATGGAATAGGACTCTTTTCACACACTGTACTTGTTGTTCATCAAATCAAATCAAATTTTATTTATACAGCGCCAAATCATAACAAAAGTTATCTCATGGCGCTTTACATATCGAGTTGGTCGAAACCAGACTTTGGTAAACATAAATGAATCAGTCTTCTTTAGTGCATATAATTTGCAGTGAAGCTTTAGTCTTTTTTTTTTTTTTTTTTTGGCTTCTGGGAGACATGATTTTTTGATACTTTTTGAATTCTGCCATCATTTACACATATGACCAAAAGATTATTTTACAAGTAAAGAAAGTCACAGATTGTGGTAAAACTGTTGAACTGTTGAATGAGACTGTGAAAATCCTTGAATATAAAGACCACACACCCAAAAGTTGTGGAGCAGACATCATGGAAACTGTCAGTGTTTCTGTTCAGTGTTTCTGATCATGTTTCTGCAGCTCCAACATCTAGCTAAAGCGATTCCCTCCATTTTTAAAATTTTACACCTCGCTTTTCAGAGATTAGGTGTAAAACATGCCAAGTTAGTTAGCAGATGTGTTGGTGTTAGTGACATGTGTCATGTGTGACACAATGTGTTATCACAGAAGTGTTGAACACAAAACTAGATGCTCTTTTATTGAACAAGAACTTCCTTGGCATAAAATTATCATCACAGAGCAAATGAAAGCAGTGTGAACTCTATCATCTGGAGCCTGAATTTATGTTTTCTGTGCCATTAATCAAGACTTTTCCATAATAAATTGATGTAATAAATGCCCAATTTATCATTCTGTGTTGGAGTGTGGATATGAGTTAGTACCCCTTTAACCAAAAAGCTCAAAATGGACAAACAAAATAGAGCTACCACAGTAACACACAGTGAATACATCAGTTTTATCATCTGGTCACATTAAACACACACACACACACACACACACACACACACACACACACACGTATGTTATGTTGCGTAATGTTATGCTTTGTTATGTTACGTTACGTTATATTACGTTATGTTATGTTACGTTACATTATGTTACGTTACATTATGTTACGTTACGTTAAATTATGTCATGTTACGTAACGTCATGTTATGTTATGTTACATTATGTTACGTTATGTTATGTTATGCTTTGTTATGTTTTACTTTGCTGTGTTACTTCATGCTTTGTTACATTATGTTACATTACTTTATGTTATGTTATGCTTTGTTACCTCCACCAAGGAGGTTCTGTTTTCATTGGGGTTTCTCTGTCTGTTTGTTTGTTTGTTTGTTTGTCTGTTAGCAAGATAACCAAAAAGGTTATGGACGGATTTTGATGAAATTTTCAGGAAATGTTGATACTGGCACAAGGAACAAATGATTACATTTTGGTGGTGATGGGGGGGATGGGGGGGGTGGACTCATCTGTCCTGGCGGAGGTTTGCGCTCTCTGAATGCTTTTCTAGTTACGTTACATTATGTCATGCTTTATGTTATGTTATCTTATGTTATGCTTTGTTGTGTTGTTATACTTTATGTTTTATTATATATATGTGGTAGCTTACAAGTATAATAGATGATCAGACTCTAATTATATGATATATGTATGTGACTCTAATTTTGTGTTCTAATATTAGCCAATACTGGGGGGAGGAGGTATGGGGTGTAAGACGACAGTTGAAAAACAAAACCTAAACCAGATGGGAGTCTTTAATTATCTAAGAAGTTGCTGCAGCTCTGAGGTAAACGCCAGCGATGTCAACAGCCTAGCTGTCAGAGTCCCTAACAGAAAAGGGTACGACTCACAATTCACACGTCTGGCCTATAAATATTCCTCCAGCAGGAAAAGTTCATTTGCATGTGAAATAATGGCTCAGAGAGCGCTGCTTGTTCTGGTGGGTTGGCAGCTCTGCCGTTTGCTTTTACTGGGAAGTTTTTAGACATACTGTGAAAAAAACCAAAAATCACCTTTGAACTCGCTGTAAAATACTCAATATTCTTACAGAGCTGATGGAATTTCATTAAGTGAAATTTAACCCTTAAAGACATAAACAGACTCCAGCAACCGAAAGCATCTACAGATATAAAATGTTTAATATGTTTTGAACCACTTATCCTACCAATACATTTAATAATACTTACTTTTCACCCATATTTTGGTTAAATAAAATAGTGTTTAAATAAAATAAATACTGTAAATACTGTAATATGTAAATACTGTTGAATGAGTCTAATTTGGTATAGGCCTGTTTGTTCATTGTCTTGGTTTGAAGTTTAACCCTTTCATGCACAGTGGTCACTACAGTGGACACCTATTCTCCAGCTGTTCTCTGGTATGCTCATGGGTTTAGTTGTTTTAGTTCCATGTCCTCCTGAGACCCAGCAATGCATTTTTGTTCTTTTTAGGGGACAAAAATTTGACAGTTTCACAAAAAAAAAAAAAAAAAAAAAAAAAAAAGCTGTTCATTGCAAAGGACATTCCATTAAAAAATAAATAAATGAAAATAATTTTAAAAATGTATCTGAAAAAACAGTTGCATATGCAGTTTCCAATCAACATGACTGTTTAATGTAAAAAAAAAAAAAGCTAAAAATGTTCACTTTCCTGGGTCTCAGGAGGATATCAGCCAACACAGTGGACGCTCATGCATCATCTCCACTGACATTCAGACCGTTACTGTAACTTTGCTGTTCTTGATAAACCTGATCTGCACGAACATGTTTGAGTGGAAATTTATTTATTCATTTGCACATCATAAAACGGCTAGAAAGCAAAAAACAACAACATTCAAACAAGTAACATTATTTTGCAGGAGAGGTTAGAAGACAAAAGAGGCTTATATGAATACCTCCCCAGAAATGAACAATACAAAAAAAAAAAAAAAGAAAAAATACAATATAACTGAATTAATAAACTGAAGTAAAAACAATAAAAATGTAAATCACATTACAAATCATCAAATACAAATCAAATGATATATAGCCTAACATTTTATCATGAATTAAAGTCCTTTTCAGATGCTTTTTAAACCATGATAATCAATGGCTAATTTTCTCAAACAAAACGTTTTTTTTTTTTTTGTGTATTATCTCCATAACTCATATTAGAATATGATAAAATGTGTGAAAACATCAGATTAGCTGTTTTAAAAATGTTTTTATTTCATAGTTTTAACACAGTATATCACTTTATGATGATGGGTTTTAAATATATATTTCTTAGCTTCGAAAATTAAACTTATGCTGTCCAGCTGAGTGAACATTTTTGTAACTTAGTGAAAAATAGGTCCATAAAAATAATTCTATTGCATTGGTTTTTTTATGCCTAAAGAGGAATAAAAACACTCAGGAAAAAAATCTTGATTAAGATTCTCATAATTCATGCATGAAATGGTTAAAGACACAAGTGAGTAAATGAAAGTCTGTTAAGTTATTGATGAGAAATGGGATTAAATACATTTTCTTCTTCCCACTGTTTTTCAAGCATAAATGAATGTATTTGAAATATTCTCCCTGCATGTATTCTGTTGATTGTATTTGCTGAATGCAGGTCAGCAGTGTTGTAAATGAATGAATGAATGAATGAATGAATGAATAAATAATTAAGGCAAAATATTATATAAAATATATTATTATATATATAATTCCCAGATTTTCAGAAGCATCAGATGTGCCGTTTGTAGATGTTCAAAGACTCAGTAGTCAACACGGAAACACTTTCATCTTCATCTATTAATTCACTAATAAAACCCATGTATTGTGTATCGTGTTGTGTGGTTGTAGACCAGGGGTGTCAAACATACGGCCCGTGGGCCAAAACCGGCCAACCAAAGGGTCCAATCCAGAGGCGATTTCTCAGACTGCAGTGGAAGCTCAGCTTCTCCTAAAATGACTCAAATTAAATGCTCAAATCTGTTCAGTTGTTTTCATTTCATTGACTCCAAATGTGTTGGAACACGTTCATCTCTCAGACCAGTTGGTTCAGAATCAGTTTGATCCCAGATCAGTGGACTGGATGTTGTTCACTTCTCCTCCATTCCCGTGTCTGTGTTTTCTCCTCCATCTCTGCTCAGTGCATTTGTCTGTAGACGCTCAGCGTCCATGCACTTCAATGGGACTGAGTGGAACTGCTTTTTTCATTGACTCTAAACTGGACGCTAATTGGATAAATGACACCATGTTGTTCCGCCTCCGGACACCTGGTGTCTCTGGGAGTGAATGGAGCTGTGGGCGGAGCTCGGCCGGGCTGGACGCCGGGCTTCCACATGCTGATTGGAGGATCAGTCAAAAGGCTGAATCCCATTTGATTGACAGCTGTTTTCAGATCTGCTCCTTCACTGACACAGTTCAGTTTAATACCGTCACACATTCTGCTGGAAAATGGCATTGCCAGCACTGGTCTGTCTGTCTGTCTGTCTGTCTGTCTGTCTGTCCATGTGCAAGATAACTCAAAAAGTTATGGATGAATTTGGATGAAAATTTCAGGAAATGTTGATACTGGCACAAGGAACAAATGAATACATTTTGGTGGTGATGGGGGGGGGTACTGATCTGCCTTGGCGGAGGTCTGTGCTGTCCGAGTGCTTCTAGTTTCACAATGTCATTTTACCTTTTTAAACACTAAAACAAAGAAAAAAAATTGGAGCTGCCATTATTCATCGGTTATTTTGCTGTTATTTTACTGGTCACATTGGGCTGTATGTGACCCCATAACTAAAACGACTTAAACACCCACGTTGCATGCTTTTTATATTCAGTTCATAATATACTTTGCTGAAAAAGTCACTTTTTCTTCAGTTCCTGATGTGAGACAGAACAATAGGAAGGAAATCTACCAGTAAAAGTTAAGAAACAAACATGAGCTTGTATTGTTTAGACGTATTAACATAATTAAATGAGTCAGAAGTAGACACAAAAACAATGTGCATTATGTGCCAATGCACTGAGCACCGTATCAGACAGACCAACAAACGCTTAAACGCCCACACAGGTGTTGATACCTCAGCTCGACAGGAAATACTTTATTCAAGGACAGCGGTGATCTTACAAATGTTTACATACAGATAATCATGTTACAACAGAATTAACATAAAGCTGTTATTGTGGCTTCTAATAGATAGAGGAGAGCTGTACTAATCAAGAACAATCTGCAAAGACGATTCATTTTACAAATAATTAGAGGTTTGACAAAGTACAGAAGTGTGATTAAAAGGGAAGTTGTAAAATAGATGAGGCTGTGTTCAAACTCCAAAACTCATGTAGACATTTTGCTTTTAAGTCCATGTTAGTAACAGGGGTGAGCGCTCTGCATACCAAAGAAGGGGTCTGAAAATATTTGGTTTGCGTATAAAATGTCTCATTATGAAGAATGTAGAATAAAAATGGAATAGCAGGATGTTGCAGAGGAAAAATAAAACACAGGCTCCTTTAATAAGCTTTCTTCTCCATGCAGCAGATGTACCAACAGAACCGTGCTGGCAGAACTCCATAAGGCTTTCTTCTGCTGGAGTCACACATTATTTTTCATTTAGTTTCTGTCACTGCTTCGTCTGGGCTTTATTTCCCCATAAACTTTAAGCCTGGTCGATGGAATCAGCACAATTTCCATTCAACACAGGTCTTTGGTGATGAAAGGTCCGGTGTGAGAGAGAGAGAGAGAGAGAGAGAGAGAGAGAGACAGAGAGAGAGAGAGAGAGAGAGGAGAGGAGAGAGAGAGAGAGAGAGAGGAGAGAGGAGAGAGAGAGAGAGAGAGAGAGAGAGAGAGAGAGAGGGGAGAGAGAGAGGAGAGAGAGAGAGAGAGAGAGAGAGAGAGAGAGAGAGAGAGAGAGGGGGAGAGAGAGAGGAGAGAGAGAGAGAGATGATTGACAGAGAGGGGCTAGAAAGATGAGCATGACACTGCACTGTAAAAAAAAAAATCTGTAATTTAACAGAGTTTTGACTGTTTATTTTACAGATTTTTCCTGTATTTTTAAGATACAGGAAAATATAAATGAAATGACAAAAACAGAGTGTGATTTTACATGTCAAATGTAAGATAACACGAAAAAACTGTAACTGTGAATAACCCTAAAATTTCCATTTTTTACAGTTAAAATACATTTGCAAATGTGTCGTAACTTCACAAATATTTCTTTTCTATTCATGAGATTAAACTGTCAATTTAAAGTTTAATACTGTAAAAAAAAAAAAAAAAAAACAAGATAAAAGTACTGACAATTAACTGTAAAAGAAGTATTTGTTCTGTAAGTTTAACAAGACTTGCTCGTTAATTGACAAATATCTTGTGTAATTACACCAAAAATGTTGAATAAATGTATTTTTGTGAATGTATAACATGTATAAGCACTGATAAACTGTCCAAACACAGTTTTTATCAGTGGATTGTACAACTGAGTCTCATTGAAAATTATATATATATATATATATATATATATATATATATATATATATATATATATGTAATTTAATTGTTTTAATACATGTAAATATTCTTTATTAAACATTAAAAAGTCCAAAAAATGTGCAAAATCTCATGTAGTGTTAGAGCAAAAAACTATATTTTAATTATGGAAAATTACCGTATTTTTATGAGATGGTTATTTTACGTTATTTAACGGTATTTTTTCGGTACCCCTGCTGCCGGAATAATACTGTTTTTTTATGGGGTTTTTTTTACAGTGTGGGCCCAGCTGCAGTGCATCTGCTGATGACCAGGACAACCCCGCCTTGATCACATCCTGTAAAAGAAGGGACAAACAGACCAACACACACCTAGTGGTGTGCAGGGGTGGTCACACAAATACCCAGGGCTGGGCCAGTTTCCATCCCACTGATAATAGAGGGTCTGCACGTGACGTCACCGCTAGCGGAAGACACGGTGGTAACGCCCACTGAGTGGCACAAAGAGGGAGATGAGTGACAGCGCTGGCTTCAATACTGTCTAAACTGAAGAACAATACTGAACAAAAAATGGGGCAGAGCTGTTGTGTGACTGACTGTATTTTCAGGTTCTTAAAGCAGTGGGAGCTATCGTTTTACAGACACCCAAAGACAAAGAAAAGAGAAGGAGATGGATCCACAAATCCAGGAAACCAAACCTAGATCTGTGGATCCTGTTTGGTGTCAGCTAACATTCACTGATGCTGTATTTTTGGGTCCAATCAGACCTGAAATGACCGATTGTTTTGGCTAACGGTCCTTCTTAGTGCAGCTCTTGGTTTCATGATCAGATCTTTCCTGGTTTTTGTCTCATTTTGTGATTGTGAACCTTGTGCTCCTACATGATTAGTAAACGAACTGAAACTGAGTCCAACCTAGTTTTACAAATACGGAGGAACTGGAGAATAAAGCTACGACGGAGTATTAGGACCACAGAAGAAAAGAAAAACACTGTCACTACGAGTATAAAGTCATAAAATATCGATATAAAACCTGTAATTTTATGAGAATAAAGTCGTAGTTATAAAAAAACCCTCATAATTTAACAAAAATGTCATTCGTTTATGAGATTAAAGTCGTCATATTCCAACAATAAAGCCATAATATTACCAGAATAATGTGTTAATTTAAAAACAGGTGGTATAAATCTCCTAATTTCCCAGAATGCAGTGGTGCCCTGCTGGTCCACAGCAGTAGTATCTGTGTTGGATAAAGGACTGGATCTGAACTAGACTCAGTAAATCTGCTCAGTCCCAGTAGATCATGCATATATTCACTGGGGTCAGTCCATGACCTACTGGAAATGACCTTTGGATCAGCTGGTTCTGGTCCTAGTTTTGGAGCCTTTGGATCAGCTGGTTCTGGTCCTAGTTTTGGAGCCTTTGGATCAGCTGGTTCTGGGCCCTAGTTTTGGAGCCTTTGGATCAGCTGGTTCTGGGCCCTAGTTTTAGACCCTTTGGATCAGCTGGTTCTGGGCCCTAGTTTTGGAGCCTTTGGATCAGCTGGTTCTGGGCCCTAGTTTTGGAGCCTTTGGATCAGCTGGTTCTGGGCCCTAGTTTTGGAGCCTTTGGATCAGCTGGTTCTGGGCCCTAGTTTTAGACCCTTTGGATCAGCTGGTTCTGGGCCCTAGTTTTGGAGCCTTTGGATCAGCTGGTTCTGGGCCCTAGTTTTGGAGCCTTTGGATCAGCTGGTTCTGGTCCTAGTTTTGGACCCTGGTTGTCAGTCCTGATGAAACCATGTATATTTGTTTCAGGTGAAATAGCATTATCACATTTATTGATCGTTGTATTTGGAGTAAATATTTGAAGTGTATATAAATATTATAGTTTATATTAAAAATGGTTGATTGTGCAAATCTGACTGTGTATGAGGTGACTGAAAAAGTGGATGTGAATGGTTTGTACAGATGTTTTGTGTTATTGTAAAAATATACAGAGGAAAATGTGTGTTAACGAAGCAAAAGACGTGGATCTAGTTTGATTATTAGTTTGTAAAAAGGGGGTGGGAGTCAATACGTTATACTTCTTCCCACTCCTTTTTGAGTGCAGAAAAATTCTATTTATTTATTTATTTTTGACCATGTTGTATGATTCTTTGTTATCCGATGACTACATGCTCAAAATAAAACTACTACTACTACTACTACTACTAAGATGTTAAATCTATTACTCTGTATATGTGTTTACGGTTTCATGTGTTTTTTACAGTATGGTTCTAACTAGGGATGCACCGATTCCAATACCAGTATTGGGCATCGGCTCCAATACTCAGTGTGTGTACTTGTACTCGTACTCGTAAAAGTAATCCAATACAAATGCACCGATACCGCTTACAGCTGTGGGACATCCCCAGTTCAGTGCAGCAGGTACAAGGAGGAGGAAGAATGTGTGTGAGTGAAGAGTGTGGAGACTGAACCAAAGAAATGACGGTGATTAAAGTAACACTGACTGACAGTAAGATTACAGACACAGACAGATACAGACGCAGCGTTCTGTCCGCCCTCTGCGTACATTCATCTGTTTTCCAGCTGATGGAGGATGAGTACCCAGACAGAGAATACCAGCAGAACCGTGGAGGCAGAGGATCTGTTCAAAGAGCCACTGTGGGAGTAAGACAAAAACTACTGACACATTTAGGACAACTACCCAGAAAAACTACTGACACATTTAGGACAACTACCCAGAAAAACTACTGACACATTTAGGACAACTACCCAGAAAAACTACTCACGCATTTAGGACAACTACCCAGGAAAACTACTGACACATTTAGGATAACTACCCAGAAAAACTACTGACACATTTAGGACAACTACCCAGGAAAACTACTGACACATTTAGGATAACTACCCAGAAAAACTACTCACGCATTTAGGATAACTACCCAGAAAAACTACTGACGCATTTAGGATAACTACCCAGAAAAACTACTGACGCATTTAGGACAACTACCCAGAAAAACTACTGACGCATTTAGGATAACTACCCAGAAAAACTACTGACACATTTAGGATAACTACCCAGAAAAACTACTGACACATTTAGGACAACTACCCAGGAAAACTACTGACACATTTAGGATAACTACCCAGAAAAACTACTCACGCATTTAGGATAACTACCCAGAAAAACTACTGACGCATTTAGGATAACTACCCAGAAAAACTACTGACGCATTTAGGACAACTACCCAGAAAAACTACTGACGCATTTAGGATAACTACCCAGAAAAACTACTGACGCATTTAGGATAACTACCCAGAAAAACTACTGACGCATTTAGGACAACTACCCAGAAAAACTACAGACACATTTAGGATAACTACCCAGAAAAACTACAGACGCATTTAGGACAACTACCCAGAAAAACTACTGACACATTTAGGATAACTACCCAGAAAAACTACTGACGCATTTAGGACAACTACCCAGAAAAACTACTGACACATTTAGGATAACTACCCAGAAAAACTACTGACACATTTAGGACAACTACCCAGAAAAACTACTGACACATTTAGGATAACTACCCAGAAAAACTACAGACACATTTAGGATAACTACCCAGAAAAACTACTGACACATTTAGGATAACTACCCAGAAAAACTACTGACACATTTAGGATAACTACCCAGAAAAACTACTGACACATTTAGGACAACTACCCAGAAAAACTACTGACACATTTAGGACAACTACCCAGAAAAACTACTGACACATTTAGGATAACTACCCAGAAAAACTACTGACACATTTAGGACAACTACCCAGAAAAACTACTGACGCATTTAGGACAACTACCCAGAAAAACTACTGACACATTTAGGACAACTACCCAGAAAAACTACTGACGCATTTAGGATAACTACCCAGAAAAACTACTGACACATTTAGGATAACTACCCAGAAAAACTACTGACGCATTTAGGACAACTACCCAGAAAAACTACTGACACATTTAGGATAACTACCCAGAAAAACTACTGACACATTTAGGACAACTACCCAGAAAAACTACTGACGCATTTAGGACAACTACCCAGAAAAACTACTGACACATTTAGGACAACTACCCAGAAAAACTACTGACGCATTTAGGATAACTACCCAGAAAAACTACTGACGCATTTAGGATAACTACCCAGAAAAACTACTGACGCATTTAGGACAACTACCCAGAAAAACTACTGACGCATTTAGGATAACTACCCAGAAAAACTACTGACACATTTAGGATAACTACCCAGAAAAACTACTGACACATTTAGGACAACTACCCAGAAAAACTACTGACACATTTAGGACAACTACCCAGAAAAACTACTGACACATTTAGGATAACTACCCAGAAAAACTACTGACACATTTAGGACAACTACCCAGAAAAACTACTGACGCATTTAGGACAACTACCCAGAAAAACTACTGACACATTTAGGACAACTACCCAGAAAAACTACTGACGCATTTAGGATAACTACCCAGAAAAACTACTGACACATTTAGGATAACTACCCAGAAAAACTACTGACGCATTTAGGACAACTACCCAGAAAAACTACTGACACATTTAGGATAACTACCCAGAAAAACTACTGACACATTTAGGACAACTACCCAGAAAAACTACTGACGCATTTAGGACAACTACCCAGAAAAACTACTGACACATTTAGGACAACTACCCAGAAAAACTACTGACGCATTTAGGATAACTACCCAGAAAAACTACTGACGCATTTAGGATAACTACCCAGAAAAACTACTGACGCATTTAGGACAACTACCCAGGGCTGGGCCAGCAGAAGTGAAAACAAAAGTTATCGCTCATTGCTCTTTTCTCTTCCTGCTGAAGCTAAGCTGTTAACCTTACCAACAAAATGCTACAACATTAGTATCACAGTTGTGTTCCCTCTGTCGTCTCCATGTTTGGTATTACTGACTTTCTTCTTCTTCTTCATTAAACTTTCCTCTTCTTCGTGGTATTTGTCCAGTATGGTTAATTCAGAGCGGCGCCCCCTGGTGGATTAACTGACAAACGCTCATTCCAACACATTAAATGTCAGTAGCAGCACTTTGTTCCAGTCAGACTGATGACAACAACAATAAAGCACATTTACAAAAGGAACTAACAACTGGAATGGGATTATTAAGTACTCGTATCAGTACTCGGTATCTACAAGTACTCAAATGTAAGTACTCGTACTTGTACTCGGTCTGGAAAAAAGTGGTATCGGTGCATCCCTAGTTCTAACATAACAAAGCATAAAAACAGGATTTTTTTTGTCTTTTTTTTTTTTTTTTTACAGTGTACCACTTGAAAAAAAAAAACAAAAACAAATGGGGAAACATTTGTACTTTCTACACACATATATATATATATATATATATATATATATATATATATATATATATATATATATATATATATATATATACCATGCCCTCATGATAAAATACCTGCAGTCTGAACATGCTCATCCATATGCATCATTATCAAGGATACAGTTTACACTGATTACCCAGGATGGAATGGTTTCTGACCACATGTCCCTCCCTCCAGCGCCGCCTGATGAGCTGTCTCATATCCCATGCTTCCTCCTGTAGATGTAGGTAATTACCTTCCTGTCTGCTGTAGAGTCAGTAGTTCTTCATCCTCTGCCCAGGCACAGTCAGCCACCATTATGCAGTTCATTATTTATAGGACATCTTGTTCTGGATGAACACAGGCAAAGAGGTTGCTTTCACTCTGACACTTTTTTGCTGGTGGTGGGTTGAAGTGGTCTGACCTGACATAAAGTGGGCACTCCATGTAAGGGATCACATAGAAAGTGCATGTGCCGTTAAGTGGCTTTTCCAGCCGTTTCAGACTTTACAAATATAGTGCATTGTAGACCGATGTAGAGGAGGGGTAACGCTGAATGACTGCATGAAACATGTATGTGCAAACAGGATCTTTTTCACTGTTCTATGTCACTATGATTACACCGGTCTACAAGAAAAACAATGAAACTTTAAAGGAGTGATATTTGGCTTTTTTTGGGGTTTTTTTTTAAATGGAGTTCTGCATTTTCAGACATTTCCCTGTGGTCTACATAAACTGTAAGTGCTCTGCTTGGGTCTGAATTCTTCATTAATTCAACTCCACAGGTCCATCTTTTGTTTATAAAAGCTCCGATTAAAGTCGAGGGTTATTATATCAGAAACCGAGAAAACTGAAGAAGAAAAAGTGAATTTTTCAGTCAAATCTATCATTAACTAAACATAAACCCAGTGTGTCCTTCCACTGTGACTGATCCAACTCCACTGGTTTTACTGGTGAATCAATGTTGTGGAAGATGACGGTGTTTCCATGGTAACTACAGAGCCTCTGAATGTCCAAATGGGTCATATCTGATGACCATGAAAAGATGACAAACTGTATTTTACATCAGTTTTTTCAATATATTGATAACATTAGTGGATCAGCAGGTATTATAGGAGTGATATTTTGCTTTTTTAAATGGAATTCTTAAAGTCGAGGGTTATTACATCAGAAAACTGAAGAAAAAGTGATTTTTTTTTTAGTCAAATCTATCTTTAATTCAACATAAACCCAGTGTGTCCATCCACTGTCATTGATCCAGCTCCACTGGTTTTACTGCTGAATCAATGTTGTAGAAGATGACGGTGTTTCCATGGTAACTACAGAGCCTCTGAATGTCCAAATGGGTCATATCTGATGACCATGAAAAGATGACAAACTGTATTTTACACCAGTTTTTTCAACATATTGATAAATTTGTGGATCAACAGGTATTATAGGAGTGATATTTTGCTTTTTTAAATGGAATTCTGCATTTTCAAACATTTCCCTGTGGTCTACATAAACTGTAAATGCTATGTTTAGGTATGACTTCTTTATTAATTCAACTCCACAGGTCCATCTTCAACCCTATTTCTGAGGAATGACACCAGAAAGGTCATTTTGAGCGCTGGCCCTTTAAATGCACATGAGCCACTTCAGGCCCCGCCCCCTCCATGTTGTTGACTGTGCTGCTCTGTCCCATTCAACCAACAGCTGAACATTTTAGGTAATCGGCTCAAAGTTTGGACATATTTTCAAACAATTATGTCGTACTCAGAGAAATGTTCGTCAGAAGTCTTGACCTTATATGTGCAAACGTCGTGACGTAACTAGTTATAAAACATAACAAATTAAGCAGGAATTAAAACAAGTTGTAGAAATCCAGTCGATTTTTGCCAAAATGAATCTAAAGGTAGCTTTGCAGCACCTGGAGGGTTCAAATTCAAACTTTCTAAACTATTAGGGTCCAAATACACAAATAAATGAACCAAAAACTAATAAAAGTGGGTTTAGCAAAATATGAGCCCTTTACCACATTTGAGTCACTGATAAAGAAAAAATAACTGAGTAGTGTTAGATGTTTTAAAACATGAATTAATGAGAGAATAGGTTTTAAGAGGATGTTTGTGTCTGCACATTAGAATACATTCACTTTTCATATTTCTTCTAGTGTAAGATTTATTAATCTATTACTAAGTATACATAAATCCATGTATATCGGCAACAGTGGCGTGCACAGACTTTTTGAAGGTCAGGGGCCAAAAGGAAAAAAGACAATGGCACATACAGCGCGTTCTCTGCACTTTAGAGGGCATTTTATAGGGCGTTTTGACTCCCAGGAGGGCACTTTAGCACACGTTTTGAGTCCTAAGAGGGCACTAGGACACATTTTTGCTCCCAAGAGGGCACTTTAGCACATGTTTTGACTCCCAAGAAGGCCTTTTAGCACACTTTTTGACTCCCAAGAGGGCACTTTACCATGCATGTTGACTCCCAAAAAGACACTTTAGCACGCATTTTTACTCCAAGGAAGGCACTTTAGCAGGTGTTTTGACTCCCAAGAGGGCACTTTAGTGCACGTTTTGGCTCCCAACAGGGCACTTTAGTGCACGTTTTGACTCCCAAGAGGGCACTAGCATGAGTTCTGGCTCCTAAAAGGGCCCTTTAACACACATTTTGACCCCCAAAAGGGCATCTTAGTATGAGTTTTGGCTCCCAAGAGGGCACTTTACCATGCGTTTTTCAACAATTGGACCACGAGGGGGCGTGTGACTGCCTCCCCTGGCCCCCTCCTGTGCACACCACTGATCTGTAATAACACTTTGTCATAAATCTTGAATACAACTTGATAACCAGCCTCTGTCTCTTTAAAGTATGTTCGGTTTAGCAGATTTTATCTCCAATGTCATTCAACATATAGTCCAAATTTAACATATGAGGTGAATTTATGTAAATGAAAGCTGTACTATGTTCTGAAATTTTCATTTCCAGTGTTTGTTTTCCTATTGCACACCATTCCAATGCCACCTACATTCACAGATGTCCGTAAACATTTCTAGTAAGAGTATATTCAGTAAATATACCTGATAGCAGTGCCAAGTATATGAAGTGTATATACGCATCATTATGCCACATGGTGAAGAATAAATAACCCTAAATATAGCCAAAACAAATGCTGCTATGAATGTTAATAACTTGGGGCATTAACAATATGTTATATATTAACATATCTAAAGATGAACACATACATAATTAGTTGACCAACCTTCAACATTGAAGCCAGTTGTCAAGGTGATTTCAGTGAAGTCAAAAGGGAATGATGCTGTATACAAATTGTTTCATCCTAAACAAGTGTTGAAGAGATATTGTGTAAAAAACCTAGACAGATACAGCAAAATTAGAAGGACAAACAGACAGGACAGACACAACGCCGTGCCCACTGCTGGTACCATCTTGTGAAAATACTTGAAAAAATATATTTTCAACAACATACTAAGAAATGTATTTTAAATTATTATTACGATCCTCATTATCCTCATTGATTCTCTACAGAAGTTATTTTAGTAACAAAACCACTAAACTGAAATGTAAAAAAAATAAAAATTAAAAAGATGTAAAAAAAAATCCTTCCATCCCAGTGTGGATAAAAACATTTATTCATGGGAGAATCAGTATGAAGTTTGACCTTGAATTATTAGTGAAGTTGCAAAATGAATCAACATTGATACCGCTGCATAAAAAACACAGTTTCATTTTTATTTCATTGTGCTTTAAAGCAGGCGCATCTGAACAACATTGTTGGTATCATTATCACTGAACCGTTCAGCTAATGAATCCTGTTACAGCTGAACTGGACCCACAATAATAGTATTTTCCTCAGTGTGCATTCAGCTTAAGAGAATAATGCTATTAGTTCCAGTTTCAGGCTTTTTTTCTTCATTGGTTTTTGAGATATTGGGGCTTTGAAAAAAGAGGATGTGACTAATAATGACTGGGAAAGAAGATGAATCTAAAGAAAATAAAAGGTTTTTGTACATTGTTTAGGAGTGATAGGAGTAATGTGTTATTTTCTGACAGTATCTGAGATGGACAGATGGGAATATTTTCTGATATGTGGTGATCTGCAGTGGAATTATAACTTTAGTTTATAAATGTGGCAGAAAATTTTGTACTTTGTCATGCAACTACAAAAAGCCCATGTCATGAGATGGTTATTCTCACCAAAACTGTAAAAAAAAAAGAGAAATAACCCAGGTCATTTTAGATTAAACATGTTGGTTATTACCTTGTGTTAATGGTCTTTCACTGGAAACAGGATCAGCTAGTTAGCCATGTTAGCTAGCATTAATATGGAAGTGCCTTCTCATACATGTAAATAACAGGTATCAGTCAGGTTACCAGCATCAGGAGGCATACATAACCAACATGCTTTACTGCTTCAACCAGGAGGTCAAACTCATTTGAGGTCAGGGGCCACATTTGGCCCAATAAGATCTCAAATGGGCTGAACCTGTAAAATAATTACAGTGGGAAAAAAAAAGAGAAAAATAAAGAAAAGAAGTGTAGTTTTACCAATATACAGCCTGCTATTAAATGTTTTGTGTGTTTTTGTGTATTTATAGATTCATTATGATCTGTAAGTTGTAATTTACATGTGGAAACAGGGGTGGGAGTTGATGAGAATTTAACTATTCCATTATCAGTTTTGCTTATCAATCCGATTCCTTATTGATACTCTTATCGATTCTCATTGGGTGAGGGAATAAAACAGTACAAACAGGTGTGTTTGCATTAACTGTCTTATATTTCCATCTGCATAGAAAATATAACATATACAGTATGTACAAATAATAAGAACAGATGACACTCGGACCGGTACCAGATAGTCATATATGAGGCGGCAGTCAGGAATGTTAAGGGGGCACATGCTGGTGACGGAAGCGGCGACGGGGGGTCACACCTTACAACCAAACAAAGTGAAAGTGAAACTTAAGACACGTTACTAATTCCTCTATGTCTCCTGCTGTTGTGCACCTCATTTTCCTTTTCCCTACCTTTGGAAACTTTTATTTTAGGGGGCAGGACATTTGTTGCCCCCTCCTCTAGAACCGGGCCTGGATGACACCCTGGTGTTTGCTCTGCTGCTAGATTCACAAGTGTCACTAATAGGGATGGGAATCGAGAACCGGTTCTTTTTGAGAACCGGTTCCCAGTAGCTTGATTCCTTGGAATCCTTTGCCTGCCTGCTTAACGATTCTGCTCATCAATTCTGCCTTCGTTGTGCATGCATGATGACGTCACGTGTACACTGCATTGTTTTGGTCAGATCGTAGCCAACATGGCGTTGAGGCAGAAGTGGTCCAAACAGACCACACCAGGTCCAAACAGACCACACCAGGTCCACTGGAACACTGTCAAAGCTTCCATTTCTTCTAAAGGGTGGAATCCCTCCAATATCCTCAAACATTTGTCCACAGCATGTGATTCATTTACAGCAGGGGTCTCAAACTCCGGTCCTCGAGGGCCGGTATCCTGCATGTTTTAGTTGTTTCCCTCTTCCAACACACCTGACGGTCGTTATCAGGCTTCTGCAGAGCTTGATGGTAGGCTTATCATTTGAATCAGGTGTGTTGGAAGAGGGATACATCTAAAACATGCAGGATAGTGGCCCTCGAGGACCGGAGTTTGAGACCCCTGATTTACAGGAATGTCACGTATTTGATTCATGACTTAGCAACGCTTGTGAATGTAGCGGCAGAGTAAACGCCAGGACGTCATCTGGGCCCAGTTCTGGTTCTGGTACGGGGCACAAATATCGTACCCCCTCAAATACAAGTTTCTGAAGGTAGGGGAAAGGAAATGAGGTGCACAACAACGGGAGACGAGCAGAGTTGAACCGGTTCCACGTTGTAGAAATGCAGCAGTAGAGGAATTAGTAAAGAGTCTGGAGTTTCACTTTCACTGTACGCGCCCCCCCGCCCCACCCCCCCAAACCTGGCCCGACGTCATCTGTTCTCATTATTTGTCCATACTGTATATGTTCTATTTTCTGTGCAGATGGAAATATAAAAGACAGTTAATGCAAACACACCCGTTTGTACTCTTTTATTCCTTCCCCCAGTGAGAATCAATAAGAGAGTCGATAAGGAATCAGATCGATAAGCAAAATCGATAATGGAATCGGAATTGTTAAATTCTTAGTGATTCCCATCCCTGGTCGCTAAGTAGCGTATCAAACATGTAACATTCCTACAAATGAATTGCATGCTGTGTGGGCAAATATTTCAGCATAATGGAGGGATTTCCACCTTTGAAGAGATGGAAGCTTTTCAAGGTTACAAGTTACAAGACCTGGTGTCGTCTTTTCACATGAAATATAGTCATACTTTGGAGCGTTCTGCCCCGATGCCATGTTGGCTACAGCCTAAACCAGAACAATGGAGCGTACGCATGCACAATGAAGGCGGAATTGATAAGCAGAATCATTAAGTGGCATGCAAAGGATTCCAAAGAACTGAGCTACTGTTAACCGGTTCTCAAAAAGAGCCGGTTCTCCATTCCCAACCCTATGTGTAAATGATAAACTGTGGCATGAAACTGCAAAAACTGCACTTATCTTTCTTAAGACACTTGCACATGTTATTCCCATTTTTAAAGGGTCCTTTCTGATGTAAACATTTTCATAATGTAGTTTTACGTTTTCGCTTTAAACAAAAAAAGTTTGGAGTTTACAGTATTTATAGTTTATTACCACCGCCAGGAGGTATTGTAATCACTTTGCTCTGTGTGTTTGTTTGTTTGTTAGCATCTTTAGTGTAAAACTCTTCCACCCATCTTTCCCAAATCTTCCCCACAGATAGGCCTCGGCCCTGGGACCAACCCATTAAATTTGGTCCCAGTAGGCCAAAGTTCAAGGTCACAGCAAGGTCACAACATCTACAATTTTCCATCTGTCATCATTGAGCAATTTTCAAAAATTCATAAAAAATTCAAAACAACTCCAATTAGCCTCCACTTGGATCCACCTGTAGCTTAGAACAATATCTTGTATCTGGCTCAAAATTGTCCCCATCCACTGTGGAATGTGGACTCTGTGGACATTTACATTTAACACTGAAAATCCCATTTATGACACATTTTTTATTAGAACTCAACAAATATTGACTGGAATTGAATCTAACTGGACAGACACATGACTGGTACCAAGCTTCAACTTTTTCTGCTGAATGGAACAACCTGGAAACTGTTGAATTTAAACAGAAATAGTCGATCCACACATGCACACCGTTCAGGGTGCTAGGCAGAGGTTTGTGTTCTGAACACTTATGTAATTATTTTACAGGTCTGACCCACTTTAGATCATATTGAGCTAAAATGATTTTACCATCATTGACTGTTAATACCTTCAGTGAAATTTGTGCACTTCACAAATCCATCGCACTGGGCTGGTTTTGTCCCCAGGCCGTATGTTTGACACCTGTGGCTTAAACCTAAAATACTCCCAGTCACTGAGGTGTAAACTGGGCCCTGTGGTGCGAAAGTCCAGAGTAAATCCACCATCCACCACCTTCCTGCCTGTTGAACAAAGAGCCGTGAATTCCCTGAACCATCAGTGACAAATTATTTCCTGTGCAACAAAATCAAGCCACTGATTATGTAGCAAAATGTACCGCTGGAGGCATTCTGTTTAGAACAAAACAGAACTGGATTTGCTTTTTTTTAGTCAGAGGAGTGATTTGTGAAACACTGAGTTGTGGAGAATTGGCAGCTATTTTATTCTCGGTGACTGGTTTGGGATGTAATAAATTAATGAAAAGAAAACAAATAAAAGTGTTGAGTGAACACATTGGCTGCTCTTTTCCTTCTCGCTGACTGAATCGGAGCGTTGGTGTGTTGCTTCTCCTACTGTGAATGACACAGGGAATAGATGTTCACTCCCAGGAGCCTTTAGTCACCTGCTGTTATTGAACTAGGAAGGAAATTGAACACCTTAACCCCACAGAGCTGCACTGGTACAAGCCAGTGAGCCATCTGTATGTGCTCTATGGGTTTTACAGTTTCCATTTGTTACACTGCAATTCACATCGTCCAGCGCTGTAGAGAAGGTAAGTTTGTACAGCAGCAGAAGAAGCAATCCTCTGTGAAGCTCAACTCATCAATCTTTGATTTCTTTGAGTCTTCACAACATGGTTGAAACACCAGGAAGACTCTAACACAATTTGTCCTCTCCTCTGTAGGAGTCACTTCTAATCCAGTTAGACAACAGGGAACAGGAGACAATAAAACCCAGCTCCTAATGTACTTTGGTCACTGACACTGCACTCAGTCGCTGGAAGGAACAGTTGAAGTGAGGATAGAAAAAAAAAAAAGAGATAAAAGGAAATGAAGTAAATAAGGATATCCTCACAGCAAACAAAGGATTTGACGCTGAGTGCTGAGAGTAAAAGGAACGACAGTATTTGATTTGTGCATGTATGTGGGGATGTCAGCATTTAAACCACTTTCTTTTCAATTAATACGTTTATCACTGGAAAAATGGACTGGGTGCCAATCTGCTGCAAACAAAGCAAACACAATAAAACAGAAGAAAGCCTCCACTTCAGCACTAAGATGAACAGTGACGAATGACAGGGCACTGAGCAGCATTAGAGATTCTAATGTGTACCTGAGGTGGAACAAGTCACTGACTGCAGTTACTCTGTTAATCTACCGGGCTTATGTTTAAGATATGGCTGCTGGAAGTATGCTGAGCCACAGCTGAACTGAAGAATGAGTATAAATAGATATAGACTGCACTGTGACTGGAATCCAAGATCAGCCATTCAGGTACTTATTAAACAGGGTTAGAAATAATAAGGGATCCAGGAGATGTGGTCAAAGCATTTAAGACTGTGATCCAACATCCACCCATCCTCCAGTCCAACAGTTATATTAATCATGAATAAAGGGATTCATGTGTATGTGGCACTGATATTCTAAACCAGGGCTGTCAAACTCATTTAGTTCAGGAGCCACATTCAGTCCAATATGAACTTAAAGCTGCGGGAGACTTTCGTCACCAATTTTTCGTCACATCTGTCCATCCTCAGTCATATCGTCAGTATCATGAATCTGTCCGTCTGTCTGTCATTACTCAGCCCTCACGGTGAACAGTTTCAAAGTGTCATCCAACATAAATGAACCATGTGTTTACAAACAGAGCCAGGAGGGAACTCGGGCATCTGAGGAATTTTGTCGCAACGTGCATTGTGGGAAGTGGAGGTTCACACAGCCGCCTGGCAGAGGCAGCGGCAGTGCACCCATGTGATATTATATGGATGAAACAAACACGATAAGGAAACGGCTGGAGCGCCGCTTCCCTCCAGCCATTCAACCGTTTCTGCGTCATGTTTGTTTCATCCATATGTAAGGTAGTGTATATGTTACACCAGTAGATGGCGCTATTACACCTTTGGTTTCATCTTGAACTCCCGTTTCTGTAGCGCTTTTTTGGTCTTTCTGGTGCCCCGTAGGGTTGGTACCGGTAGTTTATGGTGCCATGTTTTCTTTAGTGCACTGTATCACCCTGCGGGTAAGCCATGTTAGTTTGCACTGACTGTTTGGAACATAAAACTGTCGAAGGTTTAGCTTTTACTTATGGTGTTGTACCTGTGCTTTGTTAGGTAAAAACACTGAGGTAGTGCACTGTATCACCCTGCAGATGAGCATTGACAAAATAAACGGTCCCGCCACATTTTTGAACGTCTCTCTTTCTTGTTTACTTACGGACTGCACCCCCGCTAGCATCCCTTAAACACACACACAACGCAGAGCCACGTAGCTGTGGCGGTGTATGAAACCCAGACCGTGGGACAGGCAGAGGTAGGCTGCATATATATATCATGGGTGTGCTGCCGCTGCCAGGCGGCTGTGCGAACCTCCACTTCCCACAATGCACATTGCGACAAAACTCCCGAGATGCCTGAGTTCCCTCCTGACTCTGTTTGTAAACACATGGTTTGTTTATGGTGGATGACAGTTTGAAACTGTTCACCGTGAGGGAAGAGATTCAGGTGAGTAATGACAGACAGACGGACAGATTCATGATACTGAGGATATGACTGAGGATGGACAGATTTGATGAAAAATTGGTGATGAAAGTCTCCCGCAGCTTTGAGTGGGCCAGACCAGTAAATAATAACAATGAAAAATAAAAAAAGTACTTTATGAAAGTGTTCACAGCTATGAAGTTCCCTTAAAATGTGAATAACATGAACCTGAAAGCTTATTTTTGTATCGATCCAGCTGATGTCAGCATATCAGTTGCCTCTATATATGTGGCAAGTCTGAAGTACACTGAAACAAAATTAATGTTTTTATAGACATTTGAAATTTGCCCATTATGAGTAAATGGGAGAAAAAAAAGATTTAAAAAAGTCATTAAAAATTTGAACTAGGACCTACTTTTCCCAAAATGTAAACACATCTGTTGTGGGTAACTGACTATCTATAAACCCAGTTTGGTATAAATTCAACCAATAGTTTTGCTGCTAGAGTGTTAACAAATAAAGAAACAAACAAACCAAACCATAAACAATAGCTCTTGCCTCCCATCGGGTGGTGGGATAATAATCTATAAAAATGACAACTACAAATTTATCTCTTTGTTTTAGTGCAAAAATGTCAAATTATATGAAAAACAAAATATCCTTTCGCGAAAAAAATGAACAACCTGAAATGGCTCAATATAAGTCATTATGTCTCAATATTCTGAAATGTTTTGTGTTTTTGTCGACCCACTGTTATCTGTAAATTGTACTGCACATGTGTAAATGATAACCTGAGGCAGGATATTGTTCAAATTGCATTTATTCTTCTTTAAAAAATTTCAGGTTGTTCCTTTTATTTTCATTATTCATCATGTCATTTTACTTTTTCACTCCAAAACATTCAGAAAAGTTTGAAGTCAATATTTATATATTATTATTTTGTCTAGCCCCTTTGAAATCATATTGGATTGAATTTGGCCCCTGAATTAAAATGAGTTTGACACCCCTCCTGTTCTAAACACTCTGTACTCCTAATAATTTCAGGTCATTTTTTTTTTTTTTTTAGCATCTCGGACACAGGTGTCAAACACGCGGCCCGGGGGCCAAAACTGGCCCGCCCAAGGTTCCAATCCAGCCCACGGGATGAATTTGCAAAGTGCAGAAGATATTAACAGTCAAGGGTGTCAAACTCAAAAATAGTAGCATAATAACCAAGAATTAATGACTCCAAATTTTCTTCTTGGTTTAATGTGGAAAAAAAAAAAACCCATTATGCCTCTAAATAATGGCAAGACCATTTTTTTCCTCTTTGATTTATTGCAAAGAACATTAAATTCTGATATCCTTTAATAATAAAACATCAATAACCTGAACAAATATGAACAATCTGAAATGTCTAAAGAAAAATAAGTGCAATTTTAACAATATTCTGCCTGTTTTGTGCCTTAGCAGATCTGATCTGTAACGCACATGTAGAAATCATAAGTAGAGGCACAATATTGATCAAGTTTTTCTAATTTTTCTTCAGAAATTTCATTTTTTTCAGGTAATTCACATCCTTTTGTTTGGATAGTTTGAAAAATGTAAATATTTTTCATAACTTAATGTTATTTTTAGCATTAAAAAAATTTTGTCATTATTTATAGGCTACTATGCCATTATTTGACTGGTCCAGTCCACTGGAGATGAAATTGGGCTGAATGTGGCTCCTGAAAGAACATGAGTTTGACAGCCCTGATCTGAGAATGTAAATACTACATATAGCCTTTAATCATAGTATCCTGGGCTCCATGCAAACAGAAATATTAGTAGAATATTCAGTAACACTTTATAATAAGTCCACACTATGAAACATTAGTTCAGCATTAACAAACCCTGAATTCATCATTTATAAAGCATGTTTCTGACATGAATACTCATTAATATATGGTTTATAAACACAGTTATAATGGGTAAACTCATCATTAATAAGCTCATCTACAATGTGCTTAATGATTGTATTTTCATACTTTATAAAATATGGATTCAGCATTTAAACATATAGTATTGCATCACTTACAAACCAGTTCTGATGTGCATTTGTGCTCACACATACACTATTCACACATGGACTAATGGTCGGTGAACATGTTAATGGGTATTTTACACTAAATCACACGTTTATTTTCCAACAGATGTCTTATAAACAGTTATTAATACAGGAATTCATTATTTCAGGTAGTTCTAAAGCACTTATTACTCATTAATTAAGTATATGGTGTGAGCTCATCTAAAGTGTGAACTATCTGTGACATCTAAAGCATTTACAAATGACATTTAAAGATTGGAAATGTCTAAACACTCACAAAAGTCTGAGTTATTCTAACAAAGGAAAGACACAACACATGGGATTATTAAAACAAACTGCATGACTGAATGATGAAGGATTAGTAGAACAGTTATAACTGTGTTTATAAACTATATACTAATGAGTATTCAAGTCAGACATATGTTTTATAAATGATGACTTCAGTATTTGTTAATCCATAATGAATGTTCTTATTAATGACGAGTAAAACCAATATAACTGTGCTTATAAACCATATATGAATGAGTATTCAAGTCAGACATATGTTTTATAAATGATGACTTCAGTATTTGTTAATGCTTAACTAATGCTTCATAGTGTGGACTTCTTATAAAGTGTTGCTGAGTATTCCTTCACACTTAGCATGTAAACAGCTCAATAGGAATAATGTCATTTTCAGAGGAGGGGAACAAACAGAACATGGTGTGCATGTAAATGTACTCACTGGTCAAAATCTCCTGTTTCCTTGGAAAACATCCAGAATGTTAAACTCAAACCACCAATCACACCATCGACTTTTCACACGGACAAACACCTGCTGCTTTTCAACCAGCAATCATAGATTCTGCAGCACAAGGGCAGCGCTCTGTTGTTTTAGAAAACAAAGGATGTCATCTTCGGTGGAAGGAGAGCAAGATAACAGACGAACAAAAGAGGAAGAGGATGAGCAAGAGGAGCCGCAACATTAAACCGTCCTTCCTCTGCTGCGAAAAAACAAAGGAGGCAGTCATTTCATTTTTCCTCACATGCATAAATTGTATTTTCTTCTTCTGTTCCTTGTTCAAATCCGACTGCGATGCTGACATGTGTACAGGATTTCAGAAAAAGAATAAGAGTAAAAATCACATTCTTCTATTTGTGTGTTTTATTGCAGCATGACTGAAAATGTAACACACCTCAATTATTTTTTTGTTTGTTTTTTTAAAATCCCTATTGATTAGATGGTGTGTATCAGTGGTGGGCAAAACTCCATCTGAGGAGCCAGAACCGTGTACTGAAAGCAACGTTTGTTTTTGCAGGAGACCTGTAGTGATTTGGGTTCCTTTTATGTGAGTTTTTGCACTTAGAGTTTATAAGAAAAGATTCACACTTTCAGAAAGTGAAACGAGGACTGGTTTAAAAACAAAAGCAGTTTTTCAGACTTTGTGTGGGATGCAGAGGGGATTATATGATTTTTTTGTTCAAAAACAGCAAGAACCAACAAGGGAGTTGAGCTGAGTTCTACAGCGCTGACAGTTTTGAATGTCATAAATCTAATTTGGCTGAAAGTGCCTCATAATATGCATGAATACAGTCTTCAAGAAACAATAGACTCAGCCACCTGGATGACGGACAAAATGTCAACTATAAAAAAAAAAAAAAAAGAACATCTGAAATAAAAACAGCATTGTTTTCTGCATTAATATTTCAATTAACCTTCAAATATTCCATTATCTATCTATCTATCTATCTATCTATCTATCTATCTATCTATCTATCTATCTATCTATCTATCTATCTATCTATCTATCTATCTATCTATCTATCTATCTATCTATCTATCTATCTATCTATCTCTCTCTCTATCTCTCTCTC
Organism: Sphaeramia orbicularis; assembly: GCF_902148855.1. Lineage (NCBI taxonomy): Eukaryota > Metazoa > Chordata > Actinopteri > Kurtiformes > Apogonidae > Sphaeramia > Sphaeramia orbicularis. Next base: position 50,613,382 of record NC_043973.1, on the reverse strand, counting down.
TCTCTCTCTCTCTCTCTCTCTCCTGATACATAACTCCATGTACTGTGAACATACTGGATATACTGTCTAATGTAATGACTGAGTTTTCCTTTCAGAAACAGGTCATATCACAGAGCTTTTTTAGTCTTAAGATACAAAACTATGAATTCAGCTTCAAGGTACTTGAGTATAATTGTGCAAATATTTTATTTTCATTTTCTTTTATAGAAAAAAATCGACAGAAAAGAGAACAAGGTCTGTTTTTTATATTCAGATATGTAAGGTTACCAAAGAAGATGAGATGTGCTACAACTGTAAAACAAACAAACAAACAAACAAAAACAACAACCCTAAAACCCCCCAAAAAACAAACAAACAAATAAACAAACAAAAAAAAAAAACCGGAAATATTTGTACTTTCTACACACATATATACCATGCCCCCATTACCTACCTACCTTCCAAGAAAAGTTAATTACTGTCATTTCTTAAGATTCTTAAATTGAGAAGTTGTGCAAGTGGTTTCAGTCTTAAATAAAATAAAGAAAACAATCTGGATCATTTGGGATAATTTGCAAAATATCACCATCCCTTGTTACTAGTAAAATTTGGCTTGATATTAGCTGGAAAGTTGGATATATATTTTTAAAATAAGAACATTTTTCTCGTGTAAAATTTTCTTGGCAAGCTTTTGTTCTATTTAGATAATGCTGGTATTTTCCATCTTACCCAGGGACAACAGTGAAAAATAGCTTTTTGCTAATACTGGCACATTTACAGAAATGTTCATTAATGTGTACTGTCCCTGCTAAATAAAATTACATAAATAAATAAATAAATAAACTAGAAGCACTCGGAGAGCGCAGACCTCCGCCAAGGCTGATCAGTGGCCCCCCCTGTGGGCCCCCCCACGCCAAGGAGGTTATGTTTTTGCCAGGGTTTGTTGGTTTGTCTGTCTGTCTGTATGTCTGTCCGTTAGTGTGCAACATAACTCAAAAAGTTACGGACAGATTTTGATGAAATTTTCAGGGTTTGCTGGAAATGGGCCCCCCCATGGGCCCCCCCACCCCCGATCACCACCAAAATTTAATCATTTCTTCCTTATCCCATTTCCAACAAACCCTGAAAATTTCATCAAAATCTGTCCATAACATTTTGAGTTATGTTGCACACTAACGGACAGACAAACAAACAGACAAACAAACAGACAAACAAACAAACAAACAGACAGACAAACAAACAAACCCTGGCAAAAACATAACCTCCTTGGCGGAGGTAATAAATACATACATACATACATACATACATACATACATACATAAGAAAAATGTTCTAGAAATAAGTCTTTTTTTCCCTCTTTTTTAGAATCTTTTTTGCAGTGCACATACCCACCCATCTATTCCAAATCATTACATATAGTATAAAATTATAAGGTTGTATATAATACACTACAGCAAATTGTATACTCACTGCCTCATTGCTGAAAATGTTAGAGGGCACAGGTATGAGCTCAGTTTCCAAACAGTATAAACTAAAAAACATTCCGTTTAGTGTTTATCAGAATCTTGATTTCAAATATAACTAGTAAACGTAATGAAGTTTGTTCCACCAAGATACAGCGTGTCATGTTCTTAATTCATGTTGGAACACCTTTTTGCACAGCCTTAGTCATTAGTATCAGCTCTTAAATGTAGACGAGCTATTCTAGCATCAACCCTAATTAACCAGGTTCCAGGAACGGCTTCTATATCATCCACCTATCATCACCTGAACCTACTGAAGACTCACACCTCTAATAAGAACCTACTGTGGAATGTTTATTTGCTCTCCTTTAACTCTGAAAACCCTAAACAACTAATGGCAACCAAAAGCATCTGCTGATATGAAATGTTTAATAACCTTTGACCATTAATGCTAGAAATATATTAAAAGAATCGAAGTAAAATTCAGTTTCTCAGATTGTTAGTACCATCAGATATTCAGAGGCTCTATAGTGAACATGGAACACCATCGTCTTCTGCAACATTGATTCACCAGTAAAACCCGCGTAATTTGACAAATAAGTGCTTGTACACACCTGTATTATGTACAATAAATCTGTTTTTCCTTAAATTTTCTCTATTTTGACATGTTAACGATTGAATTTACCTGAGCCTTCATGAACTTCAGCATCCATCCATCCATCCATCCTGGAGATGTCGCCAGTTGAACTTGAACATGATCAGAAAATTAAACAGAAAAGCATACCTGATTTACACTGAAAAATACAAAATGCAAATGGTTACATTAAAAAACATGGATGAATCTGTTAGGAAAAGGTAAATGAGGTGAAAAATTCCTTCAGAAGTCACAAAAGCAGTTCTAGGACTTTAAGTACAGGTGGGTACGTGGGCCAATCCAGGCTGTGGGATGAATTTACAAAGTGTGCACTACTGCACCAAAGATATGAATACAGAGTGTCAAACTCATTTGAGTTCAGGGGCCACATACAGACCAATGTGATCGCAAAAAAAATAAGATCATAATAACCGATAGATAATGACTCCGAATTGTCTTGTTTAATGTAAAAAAAAAAAAACATATTACATTATGTCATTACATAATGACAAGTCCATTTGTGTCTTTGTTTTAGGGCAAAAAAAAAAAACATTAACAAGTGGTGCCAGCCACAACAAGCCCCGCCCCTCACACGTGTTGTATCTTATTTGTCATCAGCCAGCTGATGTCATCATGTCTATGCATGTGCTGATGTCAGTATATCAGTTGTCTCTATATTACGTGCAATTTTGAAGTAAATTGAAACAAAATTGATTGTTTTATAGACATTTTCAATTCGACCCATTATAAGTAATGGGAGAAAAAAAAAGATTTAAAAATTCATAAAAAAATTTTAACTTTGACCTACTTTTCCAAAATGTCACCACATCTATTCTGGGTCACTGGCAATCATATAAACGCAGTTTGTATGATTCACCTATAGTTTTGCTGCTACAGACATGGTGAAAATTTTGCCCATTAAGTAAATGAGAAAAAAAAAGATTAAAAAATTCATAAAAAAATTCAAACTTTGACCAAAATGTAATCAGATCTATGCTGGGTCACTGTATCTATAAACCGAATTTGGCACGAATTCACCATAGTTTTGCTGCTAGAGTGTTTACAAACAAAGAATGAACAATTGAACCAAAAACAATACACCCTTCAGAAGTTAGGGTAATTATGAAAATATTTACATTAAAAACTATCCTTTAACAATAAAATGTGATAACCTGAACAAATATGAACATGAAATTTCTTAAGAAAGTAGTGCAATTTTAACAATATTCAGCCTGTTACTAAATGCTCTGATTCATAATGCACATCTATAAGCAATAAGCTGAGGGCATAGTATTGTTAAAACTGCACTTACTTTTCTTAAAAAGTTTCAGTTTTTCAGATTATTCACATCTTTTTTTGTTTGGATAATTTGTAATTTTTTTTTTTTCAAGTAACAAGTTACTACATTACAATAGGAGGGCTAGTGTTATTTATTGTTAAGTGTTTTTTTTATTGTTGCTGTGGTTGTTGTTACCTCCGTCAGGGGGTATTGTGATCGCTTTGCTTTGTGTGTTTGCATGTTTGTTTGTTAGCAAGATAACTCAAAAAGTTATGGACGGATTTTCATGAAATTTTCAGGAAATGTTGATACTGGCACAAGGAAGAAATTATTAAATTTTGGTGGTGATCGGAGGTGGGGTGGGGGACAGATGTGTCTTGGAGGAGGTCTGCGCTTTCCGAGTGCTTTTCTTGTTATTTATTTTTCGATATCGGGTGGAGAGAAAGCCAGGGCACTGTGTTTCATTGCCACGGTACTTGTACCCTGAATGCACATGACAAATAAACTTGGAACTAAATGTAAATACTTTTTTTTTGGGCACTAAAACGCTATTATTTTACTGCTCCGACTGACTCAAGATGAAACTGAAAGAAAATGAGTTTGACCTCGCTGTTAAAGGGTTAATGATACGGCACTGAAAGGTCACTCGAGTCCACGGAAATAATACGAACAAACAATTCAAGAGTAGACTAACTGTGTTGGCTCACAGTGGAAACAGATCCGAAGAAAATGAGTATATGTTGGTGAAAATGGGTGATGAGACTCATTAGTGGGATTATTTAGTGCATGTGGCCTGTTTCCCTTCAGCCACTGTGCCTGGTACAGAGCTGCTATTTCCAGTTTACCCTGTGAAACCCTTCTAAATGCCGTCTTCACTCAGAACCCCAATTACATTTGCCCATGAATTATTCATTATTTACAGCCCTGCTATTACACCAGCCACATGAGTGCGTGTTGAGGTCACTGTTGTTTTCAAAGACAGTAAGTACATCAAGCCCCCCTAATTACTTCTAGAATAAATAAGCGGCACAAGCTTGGCTCGACTTCATAACATGCTGCTGTTTTCTTTTGCTTTTTTTTTTTTAATATGATATTGTGTGTTTTGAAAATCCACTCTGTCTTCCATCCATTATCTAAGAAAGCAGGAGACAAATAAGAATCGGAACAGTAAAAAAAACACAGTGTGCGTTTAGTTAACTTAATGAAGCTCCGACACAATCAGTCCTCATGATTTACATGCACCAAAATAGGATGAAACAGGCTGAAATATCTTTATGTTAAACAGCGTTAAGTAACTCTAAATAACAATCTTGTAAGAGAACTGTATCCATGGATGGAAAAGCTTTACAAAAGGCTTTAATGGTGATTTATTTTTGTCCATTACTGAGCCTCTAGGGATGAGCTATGTAGGTATACCAGGCAAACTGTTCCCTGGACGGCTGTAAAAGCTGCACTCCCAGGCATTTGAAGCCAATTATTACACTTAAAATATTGCTCAAACCCCAATTAAAACTTTTAGACTCTCTGCATGCCCTATTTATTTCCCTGTTAATCCTGTTAGGGCGCTGGAAAAATAAAAGTGAATAAGCGAAAATCAAGATTTTCCCCTCAGAAAGACTAAGGTCAGACGGTATATAATAGCACATAATGAAAAAACTCAAATAAACCATCTCCTGCAACTCCTTCTAGTCGACTCAGACACTTGTCCGAAAATTGCACAAATACAATCAAAACAACTCCAAACCTGTAATCACGCTTCTTTTCTGAAATCATTTGTCTTTTTATTCATCGATAAAAATATACACCAGGGAAATAAAAGGCTCATATCGTCCATCTTGGTGATTATTCTCCACTCAGCGTCCTCATTTGTTTCCACTCATAAAAGATCTTCGGTGATGTCAGCCCAGTAAGAAAAAAAAATGCATACAAATTTCCATAGATTCACAGAAGTTTGGCGAGGTTACCAGGAGAGCAGCGGACGGAAAACAGGGGGCACGAAAATGTGTCAGATGTCACATTTGGCAGTTACCGTTACCCGTTCCTCTTGTACCGGCGAAAGTCTAGAAGTCCACGTTATCCACAACTGTTTTCAACGACAGGTTTTAGAACAGAAATTGTAGCCATTGACACGTTAAAAAAAGAAAAGAAAAATAAAAGATGTGATAATATCATAGAAAAATAAAATATTTCAGGCAGGACTGAGACTTTTCACAAACACAAGCTTTTCCAGTTCGTAATCAATGTTTTAAACCCAGTGATGAAAGTGAGGAAAGAAAAAAAAGACCCTGAACTTTCTGAATGACTTCAATGAGTAACAAACCTGGTTTACCTTGTCTTCCAGACGTACTTGCGACAGAAAATCGCCATTTCTCTCGGTTTCCTGGAGCCAGGTCCACTTGAACTTATGTTGGATTCCTGCCTCACACTCCAGTTCGTCCCCACGCTGAAGGAGCAGGAATTCTGACTTATTTCACACAGTATTTAGACCAAACACACTGGCGGTAAAATACTCAAAGCGAATCCGCCATCTTGTCTCCAGAGACACGGAACGGACCGTGTGTGTCATCAACGGACCAATCAGAGCCGTCGATACAAGTTCCGCGTTGTAAACAAGCATCTCATTGGTCGAGACGAATGGAAAAGAAAGCAATATGGCCGCGCCCATGAGACGGACCCAAATAAACATAATTACACTTTTCGGAGCGATTTATGCCTAATTTTCTGGCTGAAATGTTGCCAAACCAGATGGAAATGATCCGGACACGTTAATTACCGGAACATATGCTCAGTTTTCAGAAAAAAAACAGATTTCTGGCAAAAAACCGGAACAGTTTCATCACTGTAAACCACAGGTGTCAAACATGTGGCTCGGGGGCCAAATCCAGCCCGCAAAAGGGTCCAGTCCGGCCATAGGATGAATTACACTGGAAACATTAACAATCAATGGTGTAAAAATCATTTTAATTCAGGTTCCAAATACAGACCAATTAGATCTCAACTGAGTCAGATCAGTAAAATATATCATAATAACTTATAAATAATGACAACTGCAGATTTTAACTTTGTTTAGTGGAAAAAGTACAATAACATGAAAATGTTTATGTTAATAAACTATCCTTTTACAAAAATGTGAATAACCGAACAATATGAACAACGTGAAATGCCTTAAGAAAGTAAATGCAGTTTTACCAATTTCTGATTGTTATTAGTGTTTGGTGTATTTGTAATTGTAATGTAAGTTGTAATGCACGTGGTGTAAATGATAATCTGATAAACTGAGGCAGAATATTGTTCAAATTGCACTTGTTTTTCTTAAGACATTTCAAGTGTTCATGTTTTTCAGATTTTTAAGGAAACATTGTAGATGTAAACATGATCATAATGTAATTTACTTTTTTCACTGGTATTATTTTACTGGTCTGGCCCACTGGAGATCATGCTGGGATGAACGTGGCCCCTGAACTAAAATTAATTCGACAGCTCTGTTTTAAACGATCCTTCCTAATATTCTGTTGGTTTGACCTTTCATAATCAACAATGCAAAACCTGCTGAAACTGACACTGCAGAAAATAACAATTTTCGGTAAGTTTCACTGGACATAATCCATGGTTCTTGCAAGATTCTGTGCCTTGGGGTTTCGGGGGGGTGCCTACCTTATTGTCAGAAGGCCCGTTAGCCAGAAAATTAGTTTGGATTTAGTTCATAAATCTAACCCTTTTCTGACTGACGGGCCTTCTGACTAGTGGTGGGCGGATCGATCCAAATATCGATAGCATCAAGTATCAGATCGATACTTGCCTGGTGAGATCGGTACTTTAGTTTCAGTTTTTCCTCTTCTATGCATAGTGGTATACCATGTGGTTATATTCTATTTTCAGGCTAAAAATGAGACAACTGCAAGCTGAATAATTTGTAAAAAGCCTATAAGGTACAGATAATTTAGATTTAATTTTTGTATTGCAGTTTCTGAGCACTACCTGAAAAAAATGATTTGTTTTAATTTGTTTTCCGGTGATCATTTTGTGCGCTTTGTTAATTTAAGAAAAAAATTCCAGACATGACAATGTATGGGGGAAAATGTTTTGTTACTGTTCTATTATTTCTGAAAAAAAAAAAAAAAAAACTTATTTTGATAAAGTATTTTCTATTTACTTTTAAACTTTGCCCTGATTCTGTCCTGGATTTTAACTATTTTAATAATAAAAAAAGGAAACATCGCAAAACACTTTAAGGTCATGAAAATTAATTGGCATTTAGCAATTTGGATTATGCATCCACCTTAATTGTTGAAACATATCGGTATCGGCGATACAGGCCCTTTATTTACTGGTATTGGATTGATACAAACATATAGCAGTATCGCACACCACTACTCTGACAAACGGGTGCCACCCTTCGGGGAGTGTCAAAATGTGTCACAATATCACAGCCGCTGTTGGATGTGTAATAGTGAATATTAAACACAATGGAACTTAAGAGAAAAACATGAAACATTCATGTTGCAGAGTTTTCAATCAGCTGTTTGTCAATATATATTATAGAATTCAGATCTGGGTGAGATGAAAGCTGGCATTGATGTTTCAGTGTCAGGACATGTTAGCAATGTTTCCACTTAATAATATGCAGCTGAAAAGAGATCCTTAGATTATAGATAAAGGGCTTGGATAAAATGATTATTTTATAGCCTTCAACAGTGCAACCAGAAAAGAGAAGAAAAAATAAGCAGACCTCAGTAGAGTTAACTAAGAATAGCTGTACATTTGTCTCTGTCCGCTTGACTGATGAAGACAAATACCAAAATGTAAGTCTAGTTCTCACGATAAAGTGATGGAAAATCAATTGCTGCACTCCACTCTTTCTGTATTTAACGATAGATAAAGAGGTTTATCTTGCTCAATTGAAATGTATAATAGAGTGTCATCGGCGTACTTGAAAAGATTAATGATATTTTGCCTCATTTGTGGCTCAGTGAAAGTTTGTGTTCTGATGTCTTTATCTAAGTGGTGGTTGAGGGTTTCTCTAGGGACACCTAGAATATCTTTAAATAGTTTTTGGGATTGTTTTACTTTGCATTTCCATGTTTTACTTTTATGGATATAATTGCTTTTGTATTTGTTTTGTGCTGTTAATATAAAGCTTATTGAAGTGAGACTCTGAAAACCAAATTGTTTCCTTCTGTGTTGTTTCTTGGTGTCCTTGCTGTTCTTTTTTTAAAATGTGCAAACAAATCAATACCAAATAAAATAAATAGGTTTGTTCGGTGTCAGGGAAAAAGACTATTTCCTTTAATGGTCCACTGTTAATCTTTACAGATCGGTGGTTTGTAGCCTCAGAGCATGTTCCTGAAAGTAGAATCTGGTTTAGCTGTCCTTATAAAAGTGGTCAGTTGAGTCTCCTGTGTATAAATCACACCTTGAAAGTGAAGGCTGACTTCTTGCTTTTTACAGAATTGTACGTAAGAAAAATGAATCTGTTCCAAATCAATGCTCAGGTGAATTCTTTGGCCTTGTCCTCAAGTTTTTTTTTTTCTAATTTGTGTGCTTTCCAGGTTGGAACATCAGAGGTTTTCGACCCGGTCCCAGAATAAATTGTAACCTTTGTACATTCCTTGCCAACTGCAAATATGAATAATATCAATGTTATTAGAAATATAAGGATCTGCCACTTTTTATTATTTTCCTCACAAAGCAGAAGCAGATTGGATAGTAGCCACCAGAAACTGGAATTTGGTTCTGATGACCATTAGTTTTTGGGTTTAGGCTATAAAGGTGCTTTGGTTGGATCCAGTCCTTATTCACCCCTGTAGTTTTGACCAGAATATTATGAAAATTTAGAGTGTGAGGTGTAAATATTGAAAGAACTTAGATTTAAGGAAAGATCCAATGTCAAACCACAATGTTTTAACCTTTACCACACCTAAAAAATGTAATGTGCACCATGATGCTAACTCCACTGACTAGTGAAACATTCATGGATCAATGAGAAATAAGTTTTCCTTGTGACAAAATAAGGCACAGACTACATTTGTTTGCAAAACTGAAAGTGGAATGGAAAAAAATATATTGGCAATGCAGTTTCGTTACAGATAAACGGCATTTCTGTTGTGTTTTTAGGGCTGTTTATAAAATCTTGTGGTTTTTCTGAATTAGACCAAGCCTTGGTTATCTTTAAACCTAACCATGCGCTGTCAATATCTCAACATAATAATAAAATGTATAGTAATAGTTGTTATTATATCTTTTTTTTCCTCAAAATGCCATTGTCTATCAGTAGAATCCATATGAGACATATCTTGACTGAGCTTATATATGTTGTCGTGTTTGGCAGAAATATACAATGGCATCATTTTGATGACCTGGTTGTTTGTTTGCTCATTATTTCTGGGTATCATTTCAATCATGGTCAGCATAAAAGTTCCTCTTCTGAAAAACAAACTTTAGTCGAGCCAAACAATGAGTGGTGACCTTGGTCTTGAACCCTGTGAAACCATATTCAAAACTCATTTGGTATTTATCTCCAGGTTTGCTCGCCAGTGTTTTGACATGCCTAGAATTTCAGCAACAATGTGGATTAAGACCAGAGTCTTATTTGCCATGGCTGGATGTACCTTTTTCACAAACGCACCTAACAAGCAGAGCAGAGGGAGCAAACTGTATGCAAATGGACCAGGCATTTTAAAACACTAGTTGTCTCCTAATTTGCATCTTGTCCCTCAACACCTGATACCCCCCCCACAGCCTCCTATGTGTTTTTCTCTCCTGTTACATATAAATGGCTTTTCTTATCCTCTGATTTCACATATCACATGTGTAATTATGCATTTTTGTACCTTGGTTTCACCGGCACATGTAAAAGCATTCTGCTTCAGGAAATCTGGCCCAAGGTGTTTTTTTTAACAAAAAAAAGAAAAGGAAAAACCCTCTGATGGTTGTCCTTTAAGAGTCAGGGATAACCTGGTCTGTAGCCAGCTGCTCTCCGATAATTTGTTCCAGAGTTTGCCTCTCTGGCTCCCAGTCTTCCAGGTCAGCATAATTTAACTCAGGGAAAGCAGCGGTCAGCCCTAGAGAGCTGACTGATCCGGCCAAGGACCCGTGGCCTTCGTAGGCGTATGTTTGGAGGGAGTCATACGGTGGGCCTCGTGTATCCGAGTCTGCCTCAGCTACCTTCTGATGGATGATCTGCTGGATGATATCGTGACCGTCCAGCAGAAGCGAGGGCGCCGACTGGCTGATCTCTCGAGGGACGCAGTCAATGACAAACCATGCTGGTTCCGACTCCGGACTGTAGCTCCTGTAATCCGCCTCCCGCGCTTTTCTCCTCCGTATCACCACAATCCCCTCTTCCTCGTCTTCTTCGACCTCCTCCTCTTCGTACGGACTGTGTCCACGGTCACAGTAGGTGTGGTACTTCCTGCGCGGCTCGAGGCCTTGGGATTTCGAAGCGCGGTAAATCGAAGGCTTCCGTGTCCTCCTCCCCACCTCCTTCGTCGTCGTACGTCACCACGTTTTCTCTGATGTCCTCTTCAGAGAGAATCAGGGGCTCTTTGCTCGCTTTCTTATTCCGAAGTTGGGTGAAAAGCATCACTATGGCTGGAGGAGAGGTGAGAAGAAAGAATATAGAGGATTCACACAGGACATGAGAAAAGTGATCATCATTTTAAAGAATCAGTTCAAGAGAATATGTCGCTGTTCTTTTGTGTCAGATCTACTAAATGATGTAATAAAAAGGGACATATGTCTGCCCAAAGGGGTTGTATGTAATATTTATTCTCCAAACACTCAACAGCAGGAGGAAGTCAGGACCAAAACCACCAACAAATAAACACTATGTGTAACAGGGTCAATTATTTCGCAGCAATGTGGGTATGTAGGTTGTGTATTGTTTATGATTACATAAAATCTGTTCATTTTATTTTCATTTCTTTTGGTTAATACCTGACATTATGGGCCTCTGAGTCAGTATGTGGAACTTTGAATTTGAGTCTGTTCCCCAACGAGTAGTTTACAGCCTGACTCTGCCCACTATAACTAGAGTTTTCGTGTCTTTACCTCTTCCCTTTTGTTCCAGATCTCTGTGGCAGAGGTAAGCAGCCGTACAGTTCATGAAAGTTTGTGGTTTAGCCTCTGCCAATTTTATTTTTTTGTATGAACTGGCTAGTTTGAACTGTACGAGGTGCTTATGATGTGCTGAAATACATTTTCGTATCATTGGTTTGTGCAGGGGCATGTTCTACAGGGGTCGCTGACCGGAAGTTTTTGTTTTGTGCCACTTTTGTCAGCAATGAAAAAAAAAAACAATAAACAGAGACTGCCACCAAAGTCGTACGTGCAGGTCTCATCCTTAAAAAAACACAACGCAGAGTCCAACACCACCGGTTACACATGTATCCACAGACTTTATCACTCACTGAAAAAGGCATAAAGTGTGTTGTTTACACACATCTATACTATAGTGCAGTGATGTTTTCTCACAGCTAATTGTATTTACAGCCATTAAAAATAACACTGTGTAGGTTACTGCATCAGCTGATAGTCTACATTGTAGTTCTGTTAGCCTATCACGCTCTCGGGTGAAAATGACAAAATTTTTTATCAGATGTGCCTTTTGTTTAGATGGCAATGGTATTTTTGAGGGTTGAAAATGCTAAAAAGTGAAACCATCTTCCAGAGTGGAAACCTTAAAAACGCTCCACTCTCACGTCACCGTCTAAAGGGTTGAAAACACAAAACTGCATTTTCTTGTTGCGCAGAGTTTAGATCACAGGCATGTGCCAGTACAGGAAAACAACATGTCGGATTCTTTCCCTGTGATGGACCTTCAAGTTTCAGCAATTGTCATGTATCTTATAAAGAGTTAGAGAGCAGAGAAGGAAGAAGCTCTGTTTCCTGTTTTGTGATTGTATTTCGTATTAAGGAAGAGAAGTACAAAGGTTCTATGCAGGTGCTTGGTCTGGGGGTTGTGATGCCACCTTGTGATGAATATGACAGTTCACACACTTTTGCGTGTCTGTCTGCATGCAGATTTTCCCCCCCAAAACACACATTTAAACATGGAATTAAAGGGAGAACACAACGCCACTTTTGTGTTTTCAGTCCAGATTGTTACCGTCTAAGCCTCAGATATTAGACAGAAAACAGCCACAGTAAAACCACAAATCACTTCTGTTTTCTGTACTGTTTGTGTTGTCAGTAGCTGCATTAAGATTTGTTTGGAATCCTCCAAACAAGGTCCGAACTGTCACAGTTTAGTCTGAACCGTGGATCAACACACAGTGAACTTAGTAAGTTTAGTAACATAAACAAAATGTCAAAACTTAGAAGAAATGCTATGATTTCAACATTAAACTCCATTTGCTTCTCGGTTTTATTGCTTTGTCACTTTCTTTGACTCTAAAAGTTGTTTCTTAGCGGTTCTCATCCCATCTCTTCGCTATCTGAGGGTTTGGTGGAAGGCACTGAATGGCTCAGTTCTCCCTCCCTGTGTGGTCCCATAAATCTGCCGGACAGTCGATGTAAATAGGTTTAGTTCTTATCTCTACAGTCCAGTGCATTGGCATCTTTGATGGAACTTCCGAGCTCTTTATTCTGAACACTCAATGACACCTTTAGGTCATGTTTCAGTACTTTGAAGAAGAAATATTACATGTAGCCCCTTTAACCAACATGTCCTCACATAGCTGTCTCTCAGAAATCATTAGTAATTTAAAACAAAGGCAAAGAAGAAGGAGCTCCCTGACAAACAAAGGGGATCAGTGACCGTTCATTAGATGAATCCATTCACAGCTCGTTCATGTGTCGATCTGGCAGCTGATAAGTCAATTAAATGAGCTGCTGCTTTCCTCCAGTGACAAAACACAGTGAATCCACAGAGTCATACAAAGACAAGGAGACTTATTTGTCACTCTTTTATAACGGACAAGAGCTGATATCTGCCAAAGATTTGTTTTTTTGTTGCTAAGAAACAGTCACTAAAGGGATCTTAGAGGTCACTGAATCAAATGAGAAAATTGTGCAGTTGGCAGCACTGCTGCTAACGTGGCTGTGTCTGTAGGCCACTGTGGAGAAGACCAGTGAGACAAATGGTCTGAAAGAAACAAGAGTCTGCACAAAAGTGAAACAGTTTTTGTTACTTTCTTATAACACAATGAGAAAAGCTTAAAAATGCAGAAATGCAATTGATCACAATAACACTGTCTTTTAATCTTCACATGCTGTGTCAGCTGGTAGTTTACATTATACCTCAGTTAACTTAGCACTGTTTTTAAACAGAACAGTGTATTAGTCATTTGTCATGTCATCATTAAAAGGGTTATATGTATTATTGATATTCTAACAGCAGGGTATCCTAAAACACACTTAGAACTACCAAAACCACCAGTGAATCAGTGCCATGTGTCCACAGACTGTATCAGTCACTGAATAAAGTTGAAAGCTCATTGTTTGTCATAGTGTCATCAAGTTTTCTTTTTCAAAATAAAACTCATCTGGTTATTTTGACAATCAGTCAAAATCCCACTGTGTCTTATAATCTTCATGTGCTGCATCAGCTGATAGTTTACATTATAGCTCTGTTAGCTTAGCTCTGTCTTTAGACAGAAAACAGCCACAGTAAAAACACAAAATGCCTCTTTTTTTTCTGGATAATTTGTGTTGTCAATAGCAGCACTAAAGGTCTGTTTGGAATTGTCCAAACAAGGTCAGAACTGTCACTTTTTAGTCTGAACCATGGATCAACAAACGGTAAACATAGCAAATATAAAACAGCACATAACAAGTGGTTCCAGGCACAACAAACCCCGCCCCTCGCACATATTGAGGCTTATTTTGGCATCGATCCATCTGATGTCATCATGTCTATGCATGTGCTGATGTCAGCATATCAATTGCCTCTATATATGTGTCAAGTTTGAAATAAATTGAAACAAAATGGATGTTTTTATAGACATTAGAAATTTCGCCCATTTTAAGTAAATGGGAGAAGAAAAAATTTAAAACTTCATAAAAATTGGAACTTTAACCTACTTTTCCCAAAATGTAATGACGTCTATTCTGGGTCACTGGCAATCTATAAATCCAATTTGGTATGAATTCAACTGATAGTTTTGTTGCTACAGATGTGAAATTTTTCCCATTATAAGTAAATGGGGAAAGAGAAAAAGATTTTAAAAATTCATAAAAATTGGAACCTTTACCTACTTTTCCCAAAATGTATTGACACCTATTCTGGGTCAGTGGCAATATATAAACCCAATTTGGTATGAATTCAACCAACAGTTTTTCGGCTACAGACATGAGGAATTCTGCCCATTATAAGTAAATGGGAAAAAACAGATTTTTAAAATTCATAAAAAATTTTAACTTTGACCTACTGTTCACAAAATGTAATCAGACCTATTCTTGGTCACTGGCAATCTATAAACCCAATTTGGTATGAATTCAACCAATAGTTTTGCAGCTAGAGTGTTAACAAAGACACAAAGAAAAAAAACCAAACCAGAAACAATCCCCCTCGCCTCCCCTTCAGGGGGGGGGGTAATGACTTTATATCTTCATAAACAAAACTGAAATCCTAACCAGCCACAATAAAACTGCATTAGTTTTCTTATAGGTATGAGCAGTACTCTCCTCTTGCACTCACATACTTACCTAACAATATGACAATACACAGCAGTATGGCCACAAAAGCCCCAGTGCTAAGGCCAGCCGAGGACAGGAACGCCTGGGCCTGGCACACGTTGTTACCGTTGCGCCCCCTGGTGTTCCTCTGACAAACACACACCCTGATGTGGAGGGTAGCGGTGCTGCTGAGAGGAGGCTCCCCGCCGTCAGCCACCACCAGAACCAGGCTGAAAAACTGCTGGTCCCTGTCCTGACTGAACCCATCACGCCGCCGGGACACTATACTGGCAGTGTTGTCTGGGGAACGAGGAGTAGGAAGAGGAGGGTGGGTTGAAGACGTGAAGGAACAAAATCAGGACAATGGGATGAAAAGGTTGGAGAATGGGGAAGAATAATGAGAATAAAGGAGAGCAGATTGAGAAAACCAAACAACACTGTAATCAAAGACAACAACGCATTGCTCGGTAAATGTCTACATCAGTGTTTTTCAACCTTAGGGTCGGGACCCCACATGGGGTCACCTGGAATTCAAATGGGGTTGCCTGGAATTTCTAGTAATTGATAAAGATAAAAATACAAACTTACTCATAAAAAATATATGGTGATTTGACAAAGACAATCCCAAACCATAACAGACATGACAAACTGTGAGTCTGAAACTGCAGCACTGTGCTTCTGTTTGTGTGTCAAATGTTCACTGTGGTCACTTTCAGATGCTGCAGCTCTTTCATAATTCATAGTTTCAGTTCTTGTTTGTTCAGTATTAATTGTCCTCCTTGTAAATCACAGCTGGACTGACTGGACAGATCCTGACCAAGGAAAATTAAATTCTCACTTTGTGCAGTAATCTACACCTGGATTTACTGCCTCTGTCCACAATAATAGACATTATACAGACTGAATGTCATCTAAAATTAACATTTTTACCAACATAATATAGAAAACTATTACATGATCAAAAACAAATTAACTGTAGCAAAAACGATGTCTCCATTTTGAATGTCTGGGGTCACCAGAAATTTTTAATATTAAAATGGGGTCACAAGCCAAAAAAGTTTGGGAACCACTGGTCTACTTTATCATCATTCTTCACAATCAAAAGCAGATACATGGCAGTATTATTATTCCATCGGTGAACTGATGAAAATAAGTCAAATCCTTCTATTAAATGTTTTGGTAGAGAACTAACTGAGGCTTGAAACAAAGTTGAAATGAATTAGTGCTTAATATTTTCCATTATTAGTATGCTTTATTCATATTGTTTGAAATATTCTCTGGGTGTATTCAGGTAAAAATAT